>NW_007729697.1:57887-60298 GCF_000696425.1 Galeopterus variegatus
TCAGTTCCATCTTGATCAGGGAGTGACATTTGCACTCTAGGTCCCCTTCCCTCCATTCAAGCGCCTTTACGATTTGAAGCACAGGCAAGCTGAACCCATAATGAGTTCACTGGGTAGAAAAGGATCCCCAGCAGAGATCATGCTGAGTCCCTTCCTACTGCTCCCAGACCCTTTGCTCTCAAAAGTACATGCCTTCGTCTCTCACAAATCTTCCTTCTCTGCTTCATTTTCAGTGGCTATTCTACCTTTTCCCTCTCCTTTCCCCACCCACTGGACCAATCTAATCTAGAATCCTGAAGCTGAAAAACCAGACCCACGAGAATGCCTCAGAGAAGAGAAATGTGTCTCTTAGTTCATCAAATTCTTTGAAACTTTGTCTCTGCTTCATTAAGGTGGGTGAGCAGCTCTGGGCAAAATCCATCTTTACTTCCTCTCTGGTCCCTGCATACTCGGCAAATACCTCAATTACACTTTACGCACTGTATTGTTGATCTTTGTCTGTCACCCTGAAAGCTCCTCATTTTGTACTCCCTGTGTCTAGGACAGTGGCAGGCACAGCATTCTTGATTGTTCAAATGTAAACAATCAGTAATAAGGTGAAAGCTAAGCAACTGGTGATATATTAACCCAAAAGAATATAGGTACTCAGTAAGACAAGGTTTCTGCCTTTAACATGCATTTAATCTAGGACAGGAGTTATTATATACAAGGCAGTATATAATAAATGAAAACAGGTAAATTTAGGTAATAGTTAACACTTGATAGACAATTATTGTGTGTCAGGTTCTATGCTGGTTCGCCATGTGTATTAACCCGTTTAGTCCTCACAACAAACCCATGATGTAGGTACGTATTGTTATTCCCATTTTCACAGTTAAGGCAACTGAGGGACATAGAGATAACATAGTAACTTGTCTAAAGGCATAGAGATAGTAAGTGGCAGATCTTCGATTTGAATTTAGACAGTCTGACTCCACAGGAACTGTACCAAACTATTACCTACACTTCCTCTAGAAATAGACTGTGGGAATTCAGAAGGAAAAAAACTTACTTTCAGCTTGAGGGGGGGAGATCATGGAAGTAGAGAATATATGAACTGAAGAAAAGAAGGGAGCGGATACCAGGTAGAAGAGATGGCATGAACAAAGACATGGAGGTGGAAAAGTTAGCACTTAAAAATCTATTATAGATTAGAGTTCCAATTAGTGCAAGCATAATGGTGGCACCTTAAATCTAAATCTCTCCCCATGCTCCAAAATATTCTTCAGGGTGACAAGAAGCACAGATTAAACAACATAAAACTGATGCGGTCATCATAACTGGAACACAGAGAATACTACAAACTTTAAATTACCATTAAATACTCAGTTATAGTGCAGTGTTAAAATATTGAGGTCAAGGATTCAGATCCCCACACAGGCCAGCCATCAATAAAAAAAAAAAAAAGTCAAAAACTTTAAGTTACCATTAAATAGAAAACTATATACAGCAAAGCTGTCTCTCAATCTTCACAAGTCTTTGTGGATGTGAGAAGTCTCTAGAAGAGCCATGTCAAAGAGAGAAGAAGGAATCAAAGAGGGACTTAGATTCACTCCCAGAAAAAGAAATCCCACCTTCAGGGTGAAAATTCTGGAGGAAAAAAAAAAAAAGAGAGAGAGAGAGAGAGCCCTGGTATATAGCCAGAGCACTGACTACAAGGAAAGGATTAAGGCATAAGGCATTTGGTACCAGTTTGAGAAAGACATTGCTTCTGGGATTCTGGGAAAGAACAGGTGCCCTCTGCAGACTAAGTGTTGATGGGAAAAAGAAGCAAGTGGGAAATGCAAGATTCCACAAGGCAAAAGAGAACCCCAAACTAGAGAAATACACAATTCATCCCCACCCTTACCAAAAAAACCCCAAACATCCTTTAAAGAAACTGCACTTCACTCAATGACAGAAGAGGGCACTCTCAACCTAGAAATCTTGTTTATATCCTAAACCACCAACCCTGTCCATGGAATGATAGTCATGAGCCGCTTGACAGGGATACATTCTGAGAAATACATCATTAGGTAATTTCATCATCGTGCAAACATCATAGAGTACACAACCTAGATGGCATAGCCTGCTACACTCCTAGGCTATATGTTACAGCCCTTATAATCTTATGGGACCACCATTGCATATGTCGTCAGTTGTTGACCAAGACATCATCATGTGGGACATGACTGTAATGTGCAAAATCAGTCTTCATTTTAAAAACAAAACAAAACAAAATTACAATCAGAACAGTTCAGCTTGTGAAAAACTATCTTTTTCTAAAAACCCACAAACTAGAAAAAAAAAACTGTAACACAATAAACTGAGATAAATATCCTTAAACAAGCATTTGAGAGTATGAAGAAAATACCTTGAGTCAGAAAATAGAA
>NW_007729697.1:60761-64077 GCF_000696425.1 Galeopterus variegatus
GTTGTGAAAAACTATCTTTTTCTAAAAACCCACAAACTAGAAAAAAAAACTGTAACACAATAAACTGAAATAAATATCCTTAAACAAGCATTTGAGAGTATGAAGAAAATACCTTGAGTCAGAAAATAGAAAACTAAGAACAGAAATGGACAAAAAATAGGGAGGAAATGAAATAAAAGTGACTGGATTCAGGAAAGAAATGAAACAAAAAGACAAAGTCATATCAAAAATAAAGATTAAATTTTATGATGCCTAAAGAAGGACAGATTAGAATAAAATTTAATAAGGTACACTGAAGAAATACAGGAAAACAAAATAAAAATTAAAATGAGATTAAAAAGAAGTAAAAAATAAATGAATCAAAATAAGTAAAAATCAAAAATAAAGTGATTGAAATGGAATATAGGCAAAAATACAACATACGTATAATTTAAGTCTCTGAAGAAAAACAAAGCATTGAAACATAATTAATATTTAAAACCATAATTCAAGATAACTTCACAAAAATACAAAGATTTAAATGTAAATACTGAAGGGTTCAGCAGATACCTGAGAAAGCTGGCATAGAACAAGCAACCCCAAAACTTACACAAGTAAAAATATTAGTCCTTTAAGATAAAGAAAAAACCCTCATAGAAATAAATGAGATCTAAGGGCAAAAGAATTGGGCTGCATCAGGCTTCTCAAAAGCTACATCAAAAGCCAGGCAACAAAAGAACTGAATTTTTTTTTTTTTTAAGAAACTCAAATCAATAAAGTGTAAACTAAGATTTTTATATGAAACCAGGCTATCTTTCAAGTATTAAGGATCTAGAGAAACAATTCTAAACATGCAAGAACTCAGGGAATACTGTACTCTCCAGGAATCTACTAGAAGATGAACTTCCTCCAAGAGATAACTAGGGAAACATCAATAAATAGACTGATGGTAAGCATTTGATATGTAAATTGTAGCTCTAAGACTAAAATAAAGGTGGGACATGGTGGAAGAATGATATATAAATGCTGTATGTTCTGACAAAGTAGAAATAATGCAACTAAAAAATTGGGAGGAGAAGGGACAGAGAAAAAGGAAAATAGAATAAACTAATTGAATGTCATAAAGGCAATAAATTAGAGTTAAAATATGTCACTTGAAACTGAGCAGGCTGGTTAGCTCAATTCATTTAGAGCATGGTGCTGATAACACCAATGGGCAGGGTTTGATTCTCGTACTGGCTAGCCACCAAAAAAAAAAACCATCTGACAAACCAGATGGTGAAAAGTTATTTGAGAAAACAGGAAACAGGGCGTTTTAAGAAGGTAACCACTAGGGGGGAAAAATACACACATACACACACATAAACTTCCTTTAAAAATTAATAAATAAAAGTAAAACAGCAAAGAAAACACATCATGCAGAGAGAGAAATACAGAAAATATCGCATAATATATAGTTATTATAAATAATACGATGGAGTTGAGCTCAAACATATAAGTCCTATCAATAACTGTAAATGGATTTAACTTACCTACTAAAAGATAAAAAGATTTTCAATTTGTCTTGCAATGAAAGATCCACCTAAATGCTATACACAAGCAGGCACTTAAAATAAAGTGATTCAGAAAGACTAAAGATAAAATGACAGGCAATGGTATACCAGACAAACGGAAACCATAAGAAAGTAGGGATTGCACTCCTGAGCTAAGACAAAGCAGAATTCACTAGAAGCACTACATATGACAAGGACACTTCTTAATGCTAAAACCCACAATTCATAATGAACATATAATGCAACCACCCTTGTAATGCAAAAGAAGGCCTGAGAAGGGCTATGATAACTATGAAAGCAGAAATCGATAAATGTAGACCAAGGATCAGGAAATTTTTTTGATAAAGGGCCAGATAAGAAAATATTTTAGGCTTTCCAGGTCGGACAGTTCTGTCACAACTACTCAACTCTGCCTTTGTTCAAATAAAACTTTATTCATGAAAATAGACAATTCCCCATACTGGTCAGCCAACAACAAAACAAGCAAACAAACAAACAAACAAAAAAACAAAATAGCCAACAAGCCAGATTTGGCCCACAGGCTCTAGTTTGCTAATCCCTGATGTTAAGAAAGAAAGAGAGAGAAACAGTAGACCCAATTAATAAACCAAAACCTTGAAAATGCTGATAAAATAGACAGAGCACTAGTTAACTTGATCTAGAATAAAGAAAATAAAAATAAAGTGAGAAATAGTTACTGAAACAGAAGAAAATTCAAAGAGTTAAACAAAACTACATTACAGACCACTATGCAAATAAATTTTAAGACAGATAAAATGTGATTCCTAGGAAAATACATTTTACCAAAATTGACCCCATTAGACATAAAAACTTAAACAGACCAACTTCCACAGACAAAAACTGAGAAAGTTATCAAGGAAAAACCCCAAAGAAAAGCCCCATTTCCAGATGGTTTCACAGAATTTGATGAATTCTACCAAACCGTCTGAGATCAGATATCACAAATGCTACATGAATTGTCCCAGGACATAAGTAACAAAGAAAACCTTCCAAATTATTTTTATGAAGCAAGAGAAAGTACTAAATCTGATAAAGATAGTGCAAAAAAAGGGGGCTGGCCAGTTAGCTCAGCTGGTTACAACACCAAGGTCAAGGGTTCAGATCCCTGTGCCCGCAAGCCGGCCAAAAAAAAAAAAAAAGATAGTGTGGAAAAAGAGAAAATTATAGACCAATATCATTTATGGATATTGATGCAAAAATACTAAAGAAAATATTAGTGAACAGAATCTAACACCACATAAGAAAATAATGACCAAGTGGGATATATTTCAGGAAGAGAGAGAACAAGAAAGAGAGAACTTGGAATTATATCAAATTAAAAAGTTACAGAAAATGAAAATAAAAGAGTATCTTATAGTTAACTTTTTTTTTTTTTTTTTTTTTGGAGGGATCAGAACCCTTGACCTTGGTGTTATAATATTATGCCCTAAACAACTGTGCTAACCAGCTGGCCCTAGCTTTCCTTTGCATTGTGTTAAAGGATATTTTAGACTGGGAAGTATGTGATCTTTTCTCTGATCTCAGCCTAGGGGAGAACAGTTTTAGAGGCTTTTGAACTATACACATGATTAGAATATGGAGATCCTAAAAAGAACGAAATGAACCTATTGCCTTCAGAGCCATTTAGGACCCATTTACTGGAGGGCTCTGATCCTAAATAACTTATTCATCTTTATGAGTAAAGGTAACAGGTATGGTCCTACTTAGCTGGATCAACAATGTCACCCTAACCTTTAAAAAGAACAACCATTTACTCTGCCCAT
>NW_007729697.1:64308-66594 GCF_000696425.1 Galeopterus variegatus
GGAAGTATGTGATCTTTTCTCTGATCTCAGCCTAGGGGAGAACAGTTTTAGAGGCTTTTGAACTATACACATGATTAGAATATGGAGATCCTAAAAAGAACGAAATGAACCTATTGCCTTCAGAGCCATTTAGGACCCATTTACTGGAGGGCTCTGATCCTAAATAACTTATTCATCTTTATGAGTAAAGGTAACAGGTATGGTCCTACTTAGCTGGATCAACAATGTCACCCTAACCTTTAAAAAGAACAACCATTTACTCTGCCCATCCTTGGCATATCACAGATGACTGGATACTCCATATAAAATATATGCCAATTTCTGCCTTAACTAACTGCAAGTATAAGTTTCTCAGGCTAATGGTGTATAAGAGAAGCAGGTAGATTTCAGACATATCTCTTCCATCACAGAATACTATTATAATATTTGCCATTTTTTGGAAAAATATCAGAAATAATGTTAAATTATTTACAGTTTCATTTTCCTTTGTTTGGATTTTGATTCAGTGAACAAGAATCAGTTATGGGGAAAGTTTCATAAGGTCAACAATACACTATGGTTTGAATGTTTGTCCCCTCCAAAGCTCATGTTGGCACTTAATCCTCAATATGGTACTTGAAATGTGGGGCCTTTAGGAGGTGATTGGATCATGAGGACTATGCCCTCATGAATGGATTAATCCACCCATGGATTAATGGGTTAATGGGCTAATGGGTTATCAGAGAGTACACTGGGGACTTTACATGGACAGGAATAAAGCATGTGGATGCGCTCTTGCTCAGCCCTTGCTATGCGATCGCCTGTTGCCATGGGACTCTGTACAGAGTCCCCACCAAGAAGGCCCTCACCAGATGCACCCCCGCAACCTTGGACTTCCCAGCCTCCAAAACTGTAAGAAATAAATTCTGTTTCTTTACTAACTGCATCATTTCAGGTATTCTAAGCTATAGAAAATGGACTTATATAACACAGATCTCAAATTATGCATGCTATCAGAAAACCTCCATCATAAAGCCACCTTAAGAGTTATAGTTAACTACCAGGGATTTACTCCCTGGTAAGAGGGTTCTGTTCCCTCTTCTTTTCATTGTTTTTTAATTTACCAATGCTATTTTAGAAATACTTAAATGCATGCAATCCTCTGCTAGAGAACAGAAAAACAAGCATCCTTTTATACATAAAAAGTAAGGCTTTAAAATCTCTAATTAGAAGTAGCTTAAATACACAGTTGGCTTTGCAAGCTAGGTATTGTCAGAAAGAATGGCTACAAATCAACTATTCTGAAAGCAAAGTTACTATTTTTATAATCGCTCTATAAATAGTGGTGATCCTTGATGTGCATTTTGCCAGCAGTTTGTTTATCTTAGAGGGAACAACAAGATATAACATTGTTCAAAGCTGGGAGTTTTACTGTTATTTTATTGAAATTTTCTTTAGACAAATTTGGTATCTGGTTACACTACCATGCGATTTTGTGGGCTAAAAGTATGTGACTATATCATATGGAGAAGGATTTGGGGGGTTCAATCACTAATTCACTGGCAGAGCAAATTCAAACAATTCCCTTGAGCCCCCTAGGTTCAACCTTCCCAGAGGTGGGCAGCCTTCTATTCAGGCACAAGTCATTGTCATTCAACTAGCAACACAGAACAACTGTTCCCTGGGTACTTATGAGAGAGAACGGTCTCAAGCTCAGTGACACCAAACATTAATCAAACCTGAGCTGAGAGAAACAATATTTAGGAAACATTGCTTGAGAGAAAAGGACTCCAGTCACACCTCCAAATAATCTAAACAACCTAATCCTACTCCTGAATCTAGCCAGATCAGCAGAGCAGACATTTCTTTTTTCTTTTTTTTTTTTTTGTCTTTTTTCGTGTCCAGCAACGGATCGCAACCCTCAGTGTCNCTAATGGGTTATCAGAGAGTACACTGGGGACTTTACATGGACAGGAATAAAGCATGTGGATGCGCTCTTGCTCAGCCCTTGCTATGCGATAGCCTGTTGCTATGGGACTCTGTACAGAGTCCCCACCAAGAAGGCCCTCACCAGATGCACCCCGCCAACCTTGGACTTCCCAGCCTCCAAAACTGTAAGAAATAAATTCTGTTTCTTTACTAACTGCCTCATTTCAGGTATTCTAAGCTATAGAAAATGGACTTA
Source organism: Galeopterus variegatus (assembly GCF_000696425.1). NCBI lineage: Eukaryota > Metazoa > Chordata > Mammalia > Dermoptera > Cynocephalidae > Galeopterus > Galeopterus variegatus. The sequence continues at coordinate 66,473 of NW_007729697.1, forward strand.
TATAACACAGATCTCAAATTATGCATGCTATCAGAAAACCTCCATCATAAAGCCACCTTAAGAGTTATAGTTAACTACCAGGGATTTACTCCCTGGTAAGAGGGTTCTGTTCCCTCTTCTTT
>NW_007729697.1:67509-76665 GCF_000696425.1 Galeopterus variegatus
CTGTCTGTATGTGGGATCCGAACCCTCGGCAGGAGCGCCACCGCGCTCCCAAGCGGCGCACTGTAGCAGTGTGCCACCGGGCCGGCCCAAGAGCAGACATTTCTAATGGATTGTTCCTTGTCCACGCCACACTGAATTGTGCTTTTCTATAATATAATGAGCCATGTTGAGGGGCAATATAAAAAAAATTCCTATAAAATCCTTGTAAAATGCTGCTCATACATTGTCCTATTTATAAGACCCCATGGGAATCAGAGATTCCTATCTGATCTTGGGGTTAAAACAAAGTATATTTCTGAAAAACTGCTTCACTGACTTTCCTAGAAATAAGATGGGATATAAATAGTCTTTTGTTTAAAAAAAATTTATATTTGACATTAATGTAATAAATCACAAAGAAAAGATCAACAGATTTGACTGCATAGAAATCTAAAATTTTTATAGGTCAAAAAAATTATAAACAAAATTAAAAGAAACCATAAAACACAAGAAATGCTTCTCATAAATAATAATCAAAGGATTAGTGCTCTTAGCATATGAATAAATTACACATATCAATAAGAACACAACATCTGATAGAAATTGAAATAATGATGGTAAAAAAACCAACCACGAAATTTGGATGTTGAAATAAATGAATCTGAAGGAAGCTGCAAGTAATTTGAATTGCTTTCCTACCTTAGACCCCTGGAACTACAATGGACCTTTCCTGTTCACCTTTCTAATATTACAGAGGTCAATTGCCTTGCTCAAACCTGTCATCCCATTTCCTTAAAGGAAAGGACAATTCTGGCTTCTCTACCCTCCCTACTCACTAATTCTCAAGGACGTAACAATAAATATGCAATCTGATTGGTAGGAGACTACCAGTCCTTGGGTCACATTTCCCGGTGGGTAGAGTTCACAGATAACAGGTCACTGCACACACAAGACACACACTCTTTTGTCTGAGACCTGCCTGTACTCAGGGACTTCACATATCTCCATTCTCCAAGAGGTAAGTAACCAGTGTCTGCCCACTGCCTCTCCGCTTTTCAGCCTGAGACTGGGTGGATGTGTCAGGCAAGGCTCCCTTGCAGACCCTATAGCCTGTATTTCCAGGTGAAAAGGGAGTAGGAAAACCAACTTGACCACATATCCAAAACTCATCCTCCACTATTGCTATTATTTGAAACTCTGTGTTAGGAAGAGTTCCTGGGAATTTGCCCAGATCAGTAAAGCCAATACTTTACATTTGTCTGTCTGTCCTGTGTAATCTCAGGTGGAAAGGAGGGATAAGATTCAGTCTCTCCCAGCTAATGCGGATGTACTGATTGGCACCTTGAGTATAAAGACTCAACTAACTTAACTGCCACAAAGCACCATGGGGGACGATGGGGACTCTAAGTCTCCCAGCTGGAATGCAGGAACAGATGAGGCAGGTATGTAATTATCAGGAAAACTTCACAAATCAGGCAAGGCTTTAACGCACAGGCTTCTTAAGCATGAGCAGATAGAATTCTTTTACTTTAGCTATGACTTTTTTGGGGGGGGGAGGGCCTTTCTTTTTTGTCATGTCTCTGCCTTCAAGGGTCTTTAAATTGCCCAGAAGTAACTAAGATCTTTATGGTTAGAGCAGTGCTACTCAAAATGTGAACCTGCAGTATCAACAAGCCCTGGGAGCTTGCTAGAAATGAAAATTTGGGGTCCCCACCCCAGACCTACTGAATCAGCCCTCTGGGATGGAGCTAAGCACCCCAGGTAATAATTAAGTTTGCTGAAGTTTGAGACGCACAAAGAAAGTATTAGTGGGAGATTTTTCAGAGATTTTAGAGAGCATTTTAAAGAGCTGGACAGTACTAGATTAGCTGTCCAAAATTCTGTTCCTCTTTATCTTGTTTGGAACTTCATTTGGGGCTAAGGAGAGAACTGTGAAGACTGGATCCATGATTTCTCCATAGTCCCAGAATCTATGCCAGAACCATAGGCTTTTTAATGGCTTTGGATTATTTGTTTCACAGAAACACAAATTGGGGATTCTATGGCAGGGATTCTTCTTGGGTTGAAGGAGAAAAAAATAATTCCAGTGGAATTATTACAAACTCAAATGCTAAGGAATAATAAAAAGTATAGGCCTAGAACTCTCTAAGAAATGAGATGTACTCAGTCTCTGAAAAAGGAATGAAATCAGTTTACAAAACAGGTTTTGATCTTACAGATAGGACAATATAAGGAGAGAATGAAATAAAGTGAAGGAAATTACACTAAGGAGGAGAAAAAAAATTGAAATCATATTGGGCAGCTAAAAAATTATGACATGGAAAAAGAGACATATCCCAACTTAACTGCTCTAAAGAGACTAGAAAAGACAAGAATATTTACTAGATCAGGAAAAGTGGTTCAGAATCATCAAAGAGAAGAATAAAGGGGCTATTTTGGAGAATAGACCAAAATGACCTCCCCCCACAAAGGGTGCCCAAGATTCAGGTATTATTTTATTGTGAAGATCATCTTAAACTTTTACATAGGGGAGCCAGAACAAGTATTAATGGGGAATTCCTCCTGGATAACTGGAACTGTGATATTATGTAGTTACAGAAAATGTGAACATATTTAAAAAGAAAAAGACTAGAAAGATCAGTGTAGAATTCTTCAAGCTTTGCTAAGTTTCAAGGTGGCATTGTTTTTGTAGAAGGGACAACAGTTATTGTACAGGCCATGAGGATGCCTGACTGGGAAATGTAGGGAGTTAAGACTTGAAAAGAAGGGGGGTCGCATCCCCATACTGGCCAGGGGCCAAAAAAAACAAAACTTGAAAAGAAGGAACAGAAAAGCAGAAGGGAGTAACAATTGATCACGGATAACAGTGAGGATAACAATTGATCAAGCCCAGGGCTGGGCTAAAGGCTGAACAAAACAGAAATAAATACCTTCCAATATAAGCAAGAGTGGGCAGAATTTATTTGAATATTAAATGTTTGTGGCAGATCCAGAACTCTCTGGCATCACTATCTCTCTCTCTATGGAGACCTCACTGGCAGATTCCAAAGTAATATGTTAGGAGAACAAACAGAAATAACTTAGATAGAAGGAGAGGCTTAAAGCCCAGCTGGACCTGCTGGACGCAGGCATACTCAGAGGCAACTGGAACTCCGGAGGCTTATCTCTCCAATGCAGAAAAGGAAACGGTGGCAGGAAGAAATGTTTCCGTTTCTATCAAAAAAGCACAGGCAGTGTATGTCTTAAAAATTCGATTCCAAGGAAAAGTGGGGCATGGGTAAAAAGCAACTAACGCAGGGGATTTCCTGGACTTCATTAGACCAGTGAAAACACAGGTTCCAGAAACTCCACAGCAGCTCAAGGATCAGCTGAGGGTAATCCTCTATGGAAAACAAAAGTGAAATCTCCTAGCCAGAAGCAGGACTCAGAGGCAGACACTCAGTAATGGGAGCATATGGAGCTCAGAAATAACACAATTCTCAGGATCTTTCTGGGGATAGAGAAATTTGGAGAAAAGAGCAGGAAATTGGGGCTGTGACAGAGGCATGCAAGACAATGCATTTCACTTGAAGAGCTTCCTACCATAAATGTGGGGTACCCTGCCCAAAAAGAAAGGAGCCTCTTCCACTAAACAGAAAAAGATCTTCAGCAATAGCAGAAGGTGGGTAGAAATAAGGCTCACTGGAGAAATGAAAATAAGAAGGTTCTAAATATGTGGAATGAGCATCAGGAAAGACCTGGGGCCACCTTGCAAATTTCTATAATTTTCAGGGAGAGGGGATCCCCCTCAAACATATGGGAAGCACAGCATCAAAACAAATCCAACTAGGCCGGCCCGGTGGCGCACTGTGCTAGTGCGCCGCTTGGGAAGCGTGGCGGCACTCCCGCCGAGGGTTCGGATCCCACATACAGACCGACTCCCGCTCACTGGCTGAGCGAGGCGCGGGAGCAACACCGAGGGTTGCGATCCCGTTGCCGGTCCCGGTCCGGTAGGGGGCGACACTGGGGGTTGTGATCCGTTGCCGGACACGGAAAAAGACAAAAAAAAAAAAAAAAAAAACAAATCCAGCTAATCTCATGAGAAGAGATTTCCCAAACTAAGTTTAAAGTGACAGGTGGTGGACTGCAGACCGCTTGGTAACCTATAAAAGTTGACATATGACATAGTAGATCATAGTTACTACTAGTGATTTAGGGTCCACACAGCAAAGGAGAAGGTAAAAACAGACTTCTTTCTGAACTTGACACCATGGGCCCCTCATTCTACTCAAGCTAGAGTTTAGACCTCATCTCCTACCACTGTCCCTCACTCACTCTGCTCCAGCCGTACAGGCTTCCTTGATGTTCCTAGAACATGCCAAGGACATATCTGACTCACAGCCTGGGCACTTGTCACTTCCCCTGTTCACAGAAGGAGTAACATCTATTATAAAATGAGATTTCTCACGAAAAAAGACAAAAAGGAAAAAAAAATAAAAAATAAAATAAATAAATAAATAAAATGAGATTTCTAGGATGCAATGGCTGGAACACACTCCATTTCAGTAAGATCACTCTGTCTGAGACTCAGCAGAGAAGACATTGAGGAGGAAAGAATTTGGGACTTTAATGCCTTTATAGTTGAATTTACAAAGGGAGGTAGATTTTATTTTTAGGCTTTAGTTTCCCTGAGAATTTAATAATTGGAGGGAATTGCCAGCTAGCCACAACAATAATAATAACTTTAATGATGATGATGATGATGATGATGATTGGAGAGAATTCATATTCAAATTGTGAGCATTATTATTCATCTGGAAATGTATTTGGGGGTTAGGGTTATGATGTCATGAGGTGCTCATTGTGCAACCTGTCTGATACAGACAGGACAAAGAGGCCAGGCACAACCTGAGCTGGAAAATAGAATAAAAAGTGCAATTTCGGCCTCACGTGCTTTATGGTTCTCATTAGTATCTGATGCATTTCAGATCTTCTAAGTGCAAAGGCCAAACTACCCACCCCTGACCCACAACGAGCAGCAGTCAATATCAGAGAGAGGCCTCAGGGAGGTAGGAGCAGGACTACACTATTCTGCTATTTTCCTTCAAAGGCACAGACCCTTCTGGTTGCCCCTAAATTTGTCTGCTGCTCCCAAAGGATTAAGGAACAAAAGAAATTGTAGAGACTCTGCACTCCTTCCCACCAGGGGGAGCTGTGGAGTTAACAGAGCTGGCTTCTACCAGGCTTCCTCAAAAGCCACAAGGGAAGAGTTTCTAAGGAGCTTGCCCTTCACTAGGCCACTGTTCTCTACGTCGAGGTCATGGGCTTATATGTGGCCCAATCATTAGGCCTCTTTGTCCTGCCAATGCCTGACACAGTGGGGTGAACCTCCCAGGAGTTGATTCTAGTTGTCCACAATGAATACTCTTGGGGCTCAGTCATCATAAATTTGAGGTGAGAAATAAAACACCTTACAGAATTCTCACTCTAGCATTACCAGAAAGTTCTGAATAAAGCAGACCACTCTAGATCTGTACCCTCTATGAGCAGAACCCTGTGGGGAAGGAAATAAGCGGTAAGATTCAGGCATCCTGAACCCCAGACAAAGCTGGTAGTTAGGTAAAATAAGAATCCAAGTCTCCAGACTTCCAGACTAGCACTCTTTGTACCCCACCCCCCACCCCCACATTTTACAGTTCAATTCACATATTTAACTCATCCTGAGGTACAAAACAGAAAGACCTGTACACTTACCTGCTGGTGCAGTTGTTATGGTTACTTCTACTGAGTGCTGCCCAGGAGATCCCAGTTGAGTGACATTCACTGTATAATCAGTCATCGGATACAGATCCAAACACACTACCGGAGTTCGTTCCCTCGTTGTGAGGTTAAATGATATTACATGATAAAAGTTATCCAGATACCACCTTTGACCCAGAACTTTAAACTGTCATGAGATTAAAAGAAAGTTTGCATTAAGTTTTCTGTTGGCTTGCAGATGTCTAGACTATAAGCAAAATGGAGATAAAGCAAGAACGTTCCTTCTCTTTAGCCTCACTCACTTAGAATTATTTTTAATACAATAGCAATCTAAATTGGAGAAGGATTTTACAAAGCTACCTATTCAACTTCACTCTCAACCAGGTATAGGACTAAGCTTAAAATGCATAACTACATCTCAGATGAATAAAATGTCAGGCTATTCTAATGTAATCCCTGCATGCCCACCCAAGTGAAAGAGATTACACTGGAGCTGCTGGGCAAAATTATTTTAATTTATTTTCATTGTAAGGAATCCATAGACAAACCTCAGAGAACAGAGTACTTAAACTTGATGAGAACTGCTCCAGATGATGCGTTTAAGCAACCATTCAATGGCACTTCACGTGATCCTTCCTATTAGAACTCTGGTAAAAAGAGCTTCTGTCGTCACACATACTGTTAACCCAACCATATTCTACTCATTGCCAACTCAAGCAGCAGGTATAGGGAGTTATAGGGAAAAAATTTTTATGAAGTTCCCAGAATTCATATGATCAACCCTTGATCAATCAGTTCACTTTAGATGGAGGAGACACCCATGTGTTTAGGGTTTCCATTGATGCCCGTGTCAAGACTGAACCACCTTCCATCCCTTCTCATCAGTGTCAATCACTGACTCTTGCCCCTCAATCTTCCACAGTCATCCAAGACCTTGACACCTGATTCATAAGGATTCATCTCTCCTCCAAATCCTTGCATTCTCTTGAATAACTTAAAGGTCTTTATAGATCAAAACTTGGCTTTGGAGTTGCTTGAGCTCAATGCTATGAGCTTCCTCCACTTCGCTTCAGTCACCCGTATCCATGGCCACACCCTAGACTGTGTCATCATCACAGCTGCTCCCCCAAGATCTCTCAGTCCCCTACTCTTTTGGAGCACTTAGTAGTGAGACATAACACGCGTTCATGCAAAGCATGTGGGCAACATGTATATTCTCTTTTGCAAATTGCTTTTGAATGTTCACTATTTTCCAATGGATTAAGAGTGTTTCACATGTTACATAAATTCATCTTTGTCTGACATATAAAAAATAGCAACTTTTTTTCAATTTTACTCTTTGGTCATTTTACTGTAGGGTGTGAAGTTAGAATCATTTATTTTCTTAACCGAGTAGTCAACCACCTGTCCCAAACCATTTATGGAATAAACCTTCCTTTCTCTATTGATTTGAAAAATCATTTTTATCATATATTAAATTATTTGGGTACTTGAATATGTTTCTAGCCCCAGTGTTCTTTCTAATGTGGAAATTTGAATGTTTCACTTGCTTGCTTAAAATCCTTCAGCGGCTCCACATAGACGTCAAAATAAAATCCAAAATGAAAAGCATAGCATACAGGGTTTCTCATGATCTGGCCATCACTTAGATTTTTGCCTCATCTCTTCCTATTCACCTTTGCTTACTCTGTTACCCAATACACTACTCTACTTCCCCACGATGCCCTTCCTTACTCTCACCCCAGCTCTTTCACCTGGCTAATTCATACTCATTTTCTATGATTGGAGCATAGTCTTGGCTTCTTGTTAAAAAACTGTACCTGGACATACACACAGACACACACACACATATCTACACAAAATATCCCATTCGTTATTATTTACATTTTATCAATGCACTCATTATACCATATTGTAATTGTCTGTTTACTTGTATGTTTCTGTTAGTTTGAATTCAAACTTCCAGGTGTTAACACATGATATTCTTTTGGTAAATGGTTATTGAATGAATGAATTTATTTATTTTAACATTTACTGAGTCTACTCTCTGCCAGATGATTTGCTAAGCACTAAAAAATAAATTTCAGTTCCTGCCTGAATATACTTATAATTTTACTTGTGATGTTCAAAAAAATCAAGTTAAGTGAGGGCCAATAGCCATGCAATAAGTTTCTTACAAATCCACACCCAAATGTGAATTTGATGGCAAAATAAACTGTAATTACTAAACTAAATGCACTAAAATAAAATATGTGTGAAATACTAGGCAGGGAAAACAATAGCAAGTCACCGAATATTGTATCTTTCTTCAATTTGTCCTTCACTTACATCCATCTCATATCTTACATCCACCTTTAAAAATAATAATCGCAAACTCTCTAGAAGTTCATTCCATTTGTAGTTTTTAAATAATTTGGATCCTGGGGCCGGCCCGGTGGTGCACTGCTACAGTGCGCCGCTTGAGAGCATGGCAGCACTCCCACCGAGGGTTCGGATCCCACATACAGACCGGCCGCACACTGGCTGAGCGAGGTGCGGGTGCAACACCGAGGGTTGCGATCCCGTTGCCAGTCCCGGTCCGGTACGGGCGCGACACTGAGGGTTGCGATCCGTTGCCGGTCACGAAAAAAGACAAAAGGAAAAATAAATAAATAAATAAATAAATAATTTGGATCCTAACTTGGAGATCACCCAAATTTTTAAGACACAATTCTCGGACAGATAGTGTAAAAGATCTTCTTACTTGGTACATTTGTTCTGATCCAACTTTCATTGAATGCCTGTTCAATTTCACACAAGTTTCATTAAATATTGAAATATTGAAAATTCCATCATCTTCAAAGAGGTCATCTCCTAAAAGACAAGACAGAACATATAGAGAGGCTGCATCATCTTAGCAAAACATATCATTGCTAAGTACAAGTGAAACCCTGACACCGTAAGAGGGCCAGTAAGGTGTCAAACAGGAAAAGGATTAAATTTGGCATTGGTCTCGGTTGATCATTACATATTGTATACGTGTATCAAAAAATCATATAAATATGTACAATTGTTATGTATCAATTTTTTTAATTGGCTGAGGTGGGCAGGCTTAACTTCAAGTCCAGGCTCTACAACTTCTAATTGTGTGACTTTAGCTAGGTCACTGAACCCTTCTGAACCTCAGTTTCCTTATTTGTGATATCAGGTAATCCAACTTGCTTTTCTTACCTCACAGGCTATTTCAAATGTATTTTTAATAAGGGAAAAGGTGGGGCCGGCCCATGGCTCACTCGGGAGAGTGTGGTGCTGATAACACCAAGGCCCCGGGTTTGGATCCCAGTTAGCTCACTGGGTGAGTGTGGTGCTAACAACACCAAGTCAAGGGTTAAGATCCCCGGGGCCGGCCCGGTGGCGCACTGGATAGTGCACCGCTTGGGAAGCGCGGCAGCGCTCCCG
>NW_007729697.1:76758-78236 GCF_000696425.1 Galeopterus variegatus
GGCAACACTGAGGGTTGCGATCCATTGCCGGACACGGAAAAAGACAAAAGACAAAAAAAGATCCCCTTACCAGTCATCTTTTTAAAAAAAAAATAATAATAAGGGAAAAGGTGAATAAAAACCAAAGACCATGGATTAAAACTCTCAGGGCAAGTGCTTTTCAACCTAGAATGTGACCAGAAAGTAGATGGCCAGGCAAAAAGATATTTGCTCTCATAGCAGACAGTGGAGTTGGCCCTCCATATCCCTGGGTTCTGCATCTGTGGGATCAACCAACCATGGATGGAGAATATTAAAAAAAAAAAAAAAAAAGAATTATTGCATCTGTACTAAACATGTACAGACTTTTTTTTCTTGTCATTACTCCCTAAACAATACAGTAATACAGTATAACAACTATTTGTAAATGCTATCATTTACACTGTATTAGGTATTATACGCAATCTAAAGATGATTTAAAGTGTATGGGAGGGTATGAATATGTTATATGCAAATACTACACCAATTTCTATCAGAAACTTGAGCATCTGTGGATTTTGGCATCCACAGGGTGTCCTGGAACTAATCTCGAGGGATAACATTATTTCAAGAGCTACTCAGCTGAGTATTAAGGCAATAAAATAATCACAAATCAGACTTGTTTCAACTATTGTATAGAAAAAAGCCATTATATAGAAAAAAGCCATATTGTAGAGAAAAAAGCCTGAACTCTAATTCATTCCTTCAATGTCCTATTTTCTTAACATAGTCAAAAAAGAAGAGGTTTGTTACTAATGAATTAAAGAACTCACAGAGACTCTAGGAGTAACATGGGTAATTTTCAAGGAAAAGTGAAATTCCTAAAAAAAAGCTTGTATATTTTCTCCCAATGAGAAAAAGTTTAAATGTCTATCAGGGAGAAGCTATTTTGTAACTACTTTTAAAGTGTATTTCTCCCATGGGAGTCTCTACCTAAGAAGTAATAATGATAACAATAAATTATTCTAGTCAAAATGAGAATTGTCCACAACATTTTTTTTTTTTTTATCTTTTTCCATGTCCGGCAACGGATCGCAACCCTCAGTGTCGCACCCGTACCGGACCAGGACCAGCAACGGGATTCCTGGCTATAACTGCAAAATGTAAAAATATGGTTATGAGAGAGAATTTGAAGACCTATCATATGTGCTCTCCTTTATTTTTACAACTTTTATTTTAAAGATATCATAAGGACATCAGAAATAAAAATTGCCACATGTATGTGTGTAGTTTTGAGGAATACCAATGTATGTACAAGGGTACCAAATGCATGTACAAATTCATGGAAAGATTCATTTTATCTTTTAATTCTGTTTCCCCACGAACTTTCTGAAGCACCCTCATATGTAAGAAATGCATGTATAAATGTAAGAAATACCATGTAATGTATGTGCCTGCCCGCAAACAGGCCATAAGCAGAAGTGCTGCCTGCACGGTCCCATCTCCACATGATTTCTCAT
>NW_007729697.1:79374-80028 GCF_000696425.1 Galeopterus variegatus
TGGAGGAGAACTGGTACCCAGGGAAGAAGACAGACAGGCCACAGGACAGACCCATGATGAATGCACCATCTGGAGCCATTTAGCCCAGTGATTCCCAAACCTAACTACACATCAGAGTTAACCAGACATGGAAGGTCTGAAGTAATGTTTGGAACATCTGTAATTTTTTTAAAGTTCACCAGGCAATTCTGACAAGCAGCCAGAGTAAAAAGTATATATGCTACTTTACTATTGCTGGTGGTACTACTACTAATTCTGAAAATAATAGTCCTTCCTTAGCACCCAGAAGATCAGTAACAGAGAAGAGCTTTTAAGTAGAAGCCTAGGCACCTAGAGGTTCCATCTGACAGAGAATGGGTTGACAGACCATGGAACTTGCCTCTTTCCTGCCTGAGTCGGTTGTAGCACAATAAAGAAGCCACGCAATGGTGAGCTGGTGCAAGGCCAACAGCTTTACCAGTCACACTAGTGAAATGCTCGGAAACAAAGCTCAGGCTGGTGGGCTTTCTCACAGCTACCCCCCAAAGGATGCTGTGTCACCCAACCAGCAGTAAATCCTTCATGATGAGATCTGAGATAAGCACACTAATATTATCCAGTAAAAAGTAAGATCAAAGGGAATGCCATCCATCTTGTTATAAGAGACATATCAAA
>NW_007729697.1:80115-80677 GCF_000696425.1 Galeopterus variegatus
AAAAAAAAAAATACTGAGCAATGTCATGTAAAATTAGGCAGCATCCATTTTTCACCTAAACTTTTTAAAAATTTTAAATTGATTCAAACAAGAGATAAAGAATGAGATGATAAGAGAATGTGATAGCAGAAAGGAAACTGGTGGAGAGAGGCAGAAATAAAAAGGGAAATAGCCGAGACCCAGAAAAAGGAAATAAAAGTGCAACCACAGAATTTAAAGTGCATTAGAAATAGTAAAGATCAGAAATATCAATGCTTAAATGCATAAATGTATTAATGTATATAGACAACAAACTTGTTACATACTCACAGAAGGCAAAGGAAAAGGACATGGACATAGAAGAAAATGTGCTGGCTGGTTGGCTCAGTTGGTTAGAGCACAGTGTTGATAAACCAACTAATCCCCTTATGGACCAACCACCAAATAAATAAATAAGAAGAAAATGGAAAACCAATGTGAAGGGACAGGAAATTCCATGTAGGGGCATTTAAAGAGCTAAAAACAAACTTTTTTTTTTTTGTCTTTTTCCGTGTCCGGCAACGGATCGCAACCCTCAGTGTTG
>NW_007729697.1:81139-82487 GCF_000696425.1 Galeopterus variegatus
GAGCGCCGCCGCGCTTCCCAAGCGGCGCACTTATCCAGTGCGCCACCGGGCCAGCCCCTAAAAACAAACTTTTTTAAAAAAACAATAATCAGAGGTTTAATGAAAGAAAATATCCCTAATGTGTAGACAGACCAAAATCTAAATACCAAAAAACTAACAGGGTACTAGGGAAACTGAGCAAAAAACATGGACATTTATTCCCCACAGACTGAAGTTTCATGAGGAAAGAGATTTCTGCGTCATTCATTATTGAATTCCCAATGCCTAAAACAATGTCAGACACAGAGTAGGCCATCAATAAACCTTTAGCAGTGGCATGAATAAATGATTAATGTCTTGAATCTCACAACTAAAAGAAGGCTTTATGATATCTAAACTGAAAATCACATTGCCTACAAAAGATTTAAAAAAAAAGAAAGTCGAGTCTTCTTCGACTCCTCTTTCGAAGCTTTAAATTCCCAAAGCCACTGTGATATGCTTCTAGAATTCCAAGAACAAAAGATTATGACTCAATAATTTTATCTTCCGTCAAGCTCTAACTCACATATGAAGGCAACAAAAAGACATTCTCAGATCATCATAGGCTTAGAAAGTATCCCATTCCCTCAGTGAGGAGACAGAAATCATCCTACAGAGAGATAAATAAAAATTAAAACTAAAAATAGAGAATGTGATTTAAAAGGACTGGCAGTAAGCACTGAAACTATTAAAACATAGGCCTATGGTTAAATAATTGTACAAATATTGCTATAATTTGTATAAAAATTAATTCTTCAAAGACATTATACATGTTATAAGAAGCTAGCAACAAAATGCCATATTAAACCAATAACATAAGGGAAGGGGGGAGGGCAAGAATAAAAGGAAGTGAAGAATGCTAACTTCCTTATCTTATTCAGGGAAAAGTTAGCATTATTTCAGTTTAAACTCTGGTAATCACAGAAATACACATCCAAATAGGGTTGCTTGGTTGGTTTGTTTTAATGTGATCACTTGTAGAATAAAAACAAAATCTACACTGACTGACTCAGTGAAAAAGAAAATCCGTGTAGCAAAAAAATAGAAAGCAAAGACATAGCAAAGTAGCATGAAAAGAGAAAAAATAAAATAAGATGACAGAAGAAAAGAAAATCATATCACAAGTAACAATAATGTAAATTGGTTAGCAATGTTATCCAGATAGCTTTTAAGAAGAAAAAAAGTAGACAAAGGCATATCATCAAATGCAAGCACAAAGAAATCTAGAAAACCAATATTACTGTCAAAGTATAATTCAAGGCAAAAAATATTAAAGAGTAAAGTGAGCTATTTTCTACTAGTGAAAGAATCAATAATTAAGATATTGGTC
>NW_007729697.1:83174-105510 GCF_000696425.1 Galeopterus variegatus
AAAAGGGCAAACCAAAAAAAAAAAAAAAAAAAAAAAAAAAAAAACAGAAGTCCTGAATAACCTTATTAATAAAGTTGATGCTATGGTTTGAATGTCCCCTCCAAAACTCATGTTGAAGCTTAATCCCCATTGTTAAGAGGTGGGGCCTTGGGGAGGTGATTGAAAAATAAAATAGAAGAGAAAGAAATAAATAAAATAGAAAAGGAAATAGTAATAATCCATTTATGGATTTACAGATGAATGGGTTAATGGATTAACAGGTTATCATGGGAGTGGAACTGTTGGCTTTATAAGAGGAGGAAGAGAAACCTGAGCTAGCATGTTAGCATGCCCTTGCCCTCCTGCCATGTGATGCCCTATGCTGCCTTGGGATTCTGCAGAGAGGTCTCCACAAGGAAGAAGGTCCTTACCAGATGTGGTCCCTCAACCTTGGACTTCCCAGCCTCCAAAACTGTAAGAAATAAATTTATTTTCTTTATAAATTATCCAGTTTTGGGTATTCTCTTATAAACAACAGAAAACTGGCTAAGATGGTTGACTTAAGTCTAGATTTTACTTCACCTATAGGCAAACACTCTACCTTATTATCCAGTACCTACTGAAATTACAAAACTTGTGCTAACAGTAAAGCACAAGAAAATGTCAATAAATCTCCCAAAGCATACCAAAATGTAATAAAACTAGAAATTAACAACAAACTTTAATGCTAAAAAGAAAGGGCCAGCCTATGGCTCACTTGGGAGAGTGTGGTGCTGACAACACCAAGTCAAGGGTTAAGATCCCCTTACCAGTCATCGTTAAAAAATAAAATAAAAATAAATGCTAAAAAGAAAAAAAACTAGCACTTGTATGAAACATTTATAATTAATTATTTAATCAAAGATAAAATCAAAATAGCAATTATATAATGCTTTTAAGGTAAGGCTAAAGAGAACATATATTAACACCCTCATAAATAATCGTTCATTCAAAGGAAAAATCAGAATAGCAATTATGCCACGCCTTGAAAGTGAGGATAAAGAAAACATGTATCAATGCCTAAGGAATTCTGCCAAAGCTCAAATCCAAAGGGGAGAAAGAAGCGTTGAAGACTTTTATTATCAAACAATAAAGAATGGAAATAAGCTGAATTATACATTCAACTCAAGAATTTAGAAAATAAAACAAAATAACCAAGTTAAAAGATGCATGGAAAAGGAAATAATAAAAATAAGAGGAGAAATTAATGAGTTAAAAAAACAGAAAAACAGTTATAAAACCCAAGAGATCATTCTTTGGGAGAAGAAAATGGTAATAAAACAGGCAATGCAAGCTAATCAATTTTTAAAAGAGAGAGAAAAAAATAGGAATCAGAACAACCTGGGTCATATAACCTATAGCCCCAAAGGAGTTGTAAACAAATATTCCATATGACATTCTGCCAATGCATTTTAAATCTCAACCAAATGGACTTTTTGGTGGGATAATATAAATTATAAAAATCAACTCAAGAAAATTTAAGAAACATAAACAGACCAAAGACCATGGGAAAAAATGACAAAGTTGTCAAAGAATCATTTCCCTAAAGGGGTAAAACTTAAATGACCTTATGAGCAAAACTGTCCAACTATAAAAGAAGAGAATGGGCCGGCCCCGTGGCTCACTCGGGAGAGTGCGGCGCTGGTAGCACCGAGGCTGCAGGTTCGGATCCTATATAGGGATGGTCGGTGCACTCACTGGCTGAGCGTGGTGCAGATGACACCGTGCTGAGGGTTGCGATGCCCTTACCAGTCAGGGGAAAAAAAAAAGAGAGAGAATAATTCCAAAGTGATATAAACTTTTCCAGGGCAAAAAAATTATATATGGAAAACTTTTCATTCCATTTTAAGGAAACTAGCTCGCTCATAATGAACTCAGCCGACAGAAAGTGCAGGATCTGGAGGCAGAGCATGACACATCTTACAACAATGCATAAATAAACAGGACGACTTGGGCAGATACTGAATAAATGTGGAAACATACCTTGTTCCCAGTTGGAATGACTCAGTATAAATCCCAATCCTCACTAGATTAACTCACAAATTTAATCCAATTCCACTTAAAATTCCAGACAGCATAAAGCAGTCCAGAGATATTAAATAACTCAGCCATGGTCCCAATCCTTCAACACAGAGATAAGATGCAAAACCAGGTCTATCTGGCTCTGAAGACCATGTTTTTCCCAGTGGAAAGTAACTTGAAGAGGTCATTGGATATTAGTAAAAAGAGGTGACACTAAACAGCAAACTGTCATTCTGACTGAACAGTGGTAGATGAGTTTGAAGTCCTGTGATGATCTTTTGAAGAAAACATATCCCTATGAATCCACAGTAGTTCATTATTGTTTGGAAAATTTCTCTAATTAGTTAACATATTAATTTTATAATATCTTTGCCTACATATTATTTACTTAGAAAAAAATAATTTTGTTTTATTTATATACAAGGACCAAAAGACCTAATTTGTGTAATTTTGTGGTCATTTTACACTGTTAAGATTGGCAGACTTTTCAATTATTTCTGCCGAATCTATGTCACTTCCCAGTACCTACTAGCTGCAATACCTGAGGGTTCAGGTACATTTTCTTAAGTGGGACATCCATCAGCTAATTAAGAAATACCTCAGCTCCCCCAAAATAATAAATGACACCAATGGTTTCTCAAAGTTTGTCTAGAAGGTATTTAATTAGTCCTGACACCCCAAAACCATAATTTTTTTTTAAACTCACTGTCATAGTCACAATGTTAAAAAAAATGCATGTGACAATCACTTCTGAAAGCTCCTTCCTGCTCACTCCTCTTTTCAACCAACACCTACCCTCCTGCACCCTAGGGCTGCCTCCACCTACCCGCTCACCCACTCTCAACTCGTCTGGCACCCTGGCTCTTCCTCTCTCACAGGCAAGGGCAAGAAATGACTTTTGCATTTCCTACCAAAGAGAAGCCACGTGGCTACCCTCTATTATTGCCTTGGATAATTGAGAATGGAATGCATCACCACCTAATGCTCTCCTCTTTTAAATGCCTTTTCTTACCTTCCACCTCTACCAGAGGACCCAGCTGAGAAACAACACATCAGTGCCCATTCAGCCTGGCACCCATAGAACCAGAATCTCTCCTGCTACGTCTGCTCTGATTCTGACCCTGGAGCTACTACATCCCTCTGAGTACAAAGCTTAGAAAGCAAATATGAACTTTCCTGCCCAGCTGAATCTGCAGCACATTTCCCCACTCCCTGTGCTTAGTATTTTCTAGGAGGAAATGAAACTTCGCCTCCACCTACCAGCTGTCTGGAAACCAATGACGGCTGACACGGAGTGCCTGGGAGGGGCAGTGGAAATGCTCACGGTGTAGTTGGTGCCTCGGTACAGGTCTAGGCACACTGCTGGAGTCCTGCTGTCTGTGGTCAAGTTGACTGTCTCCTCATGAACTGATGCCATAGGATCCAACCGTTGTCCTTTTATGTGTATCTTTGTGAGAGGAAAAGACAAGAGAACCCACTATGACTCCAGTCAAAACAACTAGGACTTTGTGGTGCTGGATCCTTTTCTCCTCCTATTCCATTTTACACTGCACTGCTCAACCCAGGAGGATAAATACGGTAAGCCTCTGTTATCAGGTATCTGATGATAAGTCTAATCAGCCCAGTAATCAATAAACCCTAAGAAGTGACATAAATGAGGAGGGTCTCTAGGGAGTGCTGTCCTGCACACAAATGACCAGCAATAAATGGAGGCAGTCACAACATGAGGACCACTCGCTGCATTCTGTCACCAAGTCAGCAGATGCTTCCAGGTCTGTTCTGGGGGAATGAAACACAAGTGCTTGGAAACAAGCAATAATGATGATGCCAAATATAATGCATCCCCCACATACACATCCCATCAACTGACAAATGTGCGAAACACAAAATGTAAAATAACAAAATAATCCCACATCTTAAAAAAATTCCATTCACTCTTTTTAAATGACAGTGGGATAGGAAAGCAATTAGACTGAGAAGTTTTTATGGAAGCAAGACCCTCTGATTCATATTCCCATGGGTTATCCTTTCGGCCCTAGCAGGAAAAAGTAGATCCCTTTACTTACCACATATACGATCTTGGAATTTATTCTTCCTGAGTTTATTTGCCACCTTACACAGGTGTTATTAAACACTGATACATCATTAATTTCTGTCATTATTTCTAAAATAGAAAAAGAGAGTCAACTCACAAAATGCATCAATTGGCTTTGGAAAAATCCTGATGGAGATTAGTTTATCTGCCCAGCTGGTGTCTCTGCTGATCACCATTCATGCTCTGATTCAGACACCGAATCAGACAATTCAATCTATCCCAGGCCAATCGCCCAACATTCCTTCATCATGAATGAGCCTGGACCATTACCTGACTTGGGGTGAGTAAGAATTCCGGCCTGTGATTAGTGTGACAGACTACTGGATTCCACTGGCATTCCACGCAGGTAGGATGGACCCAGGCCTAGAGCTAAGTCCTGAATCTTCCCTCCAACTACAGAAGTAAGATCTGCTTCCGCCTTCCTCATTCCCACCAGGTTGTGGAACACTCTTATTCTAGTCCCTGCATTCCCAAGAAGAAAAATGACATGTATCACTGCACAGGACCACCCCTCAGGAGCAGCTTGGGATAAACTAAATGAATTCTCCATAAGATCCCTGGATACGGGCCGGCCCGGTGGCGCACTGCTACAGTGCGCCGCTTGAGAGGGCGGCGGCGCTCCCGCCGAGGGTTCGGATCCCACATACAGACCGGCCGCTCACTGGCTGAGCGAGGTGCGGGCGCAACACCGAGGGTTGCGATCCCGTTGTCGGCCCCGGTCTGGTACGGGCGCGACACTGAGGGTTGTGATCCGTTGCCGGTCACGAAAAAAGACAAAAAGGAAAAAAAAAAAAAAAAAAGATCCCTGGATACTTCTGGGACTCCTTTAACTGAAACTATTTAATCAGGAAGCCACTGATTTCTTAGGGTTGCTCTGCTTCTTTTAAATAGTCTCCATGTATTCCATGTTATAAATTTGGCAATGTGGGAAACCATATTAGGGCCTTGGTTCCCTAAGGTAACATAGTTTCCAATGGATTATGTCAACCACCTAGAAAGTTGTTCAGATGGGGTGGAGAGAGAGAATCTAGATTTTTATTTCTTTACAATCCCTGCAGATAAGTAAAACTATCTCTATTTGCAAATGGCATGATCGTGTAGATAGAAAACCCTAAGGAATCCACACAAAAAAAACAACTATTGAAGCTAAGAAAGGAGTTCAGTAAGGCTGCAGGATACAAAGTGAATGTACAAAAATCAATTGTGTTTCTGTACATTAGCAATGAACAATTCAAAAATGCAATTAAGAAAACAATTTCAAAAAAGAAAAAAGAAAACAATTTCATTTATAAAAGCATCAAAAAAAAAAAAAAAATGCCCTGCAGATAGAAGCCACCATACTGTCATCCCTGGAGAAGGGAATCCTCATTTCAACAAAAAGGAATATTCCACAGCCCCAGTTCAAGCTTTCCCATAGAATCAGACACCTCTATGGATTCTTCAGTCTTTCTCTCTCGGGGCTTCCCCTGCTCCTTGTTCCAGCCCTGCATGGGCTTTGACAACATGCCCATATCTTGCCTCCTATTCTGGGGCTTCCCCGCTGTGGCGACCATACCCAAGCACATGCAACCTGGAAGTGCAGGGGAGTTAAAATCTCACAGGGACAGGAGCTAGTGGACAAGTTGCCCCCTCTTCCTCCTGAAGAGAAGTTCTACGACTTAGTTTCTACAGTGACTTAGTTTCTACAGCCTCTTAGGACACTGTCAAACAGATGGATCAACCCTCATACTCAGTAGAGACCAGTACATAAGACGGTTCCTTATATTGGCTCTCCTTTCCCTGCTTTACTGCCCTTGGTCCCACTTCTGCTTCCTGGAATTTTAGCCCCTAGTGCGTAATAAATATAAGCCCTCTGCCTCAGGCTCTGTTTTCTGGGAAACCTAAGGTAAGACTCCCATCAAGAAGACTGAGAAAGAGAATTCTCCATCTCAGAAAATGACTCTCCTCAACTCGTTTCCTGTTCCTCCCTCCTAGTAAGTCTCTTCTCAGCCTCTAAATGGGAAAACAAGCCTGCACCTTAGGTACCTGTAGGGTCAACTTATATCTCCTGTACTCAACGCTAATGTCAACTTTGAATTGACCCTGGTCTACTGATCTTTCCACCCATAGAAGATTTTACATCTTTACTAAGTCATCCCATCTGCAGTATTACCTGCATTCTATGTCCCACATGACTTGGTGTTAGGTAAACCCAGTCATCTATTAGTAAGTAAGAATAAATGGAGGCAGCGAGAGGAAAACAGGCAAACTGCAGAGATATTAGAGGATCTCCTATGGCTGTCTATGGCTCTACGTCAAAAGATACTTGAAATCAAATAAATACTCCAGTTGTGGACGTGGGTTACCCTAAGAGATGCAATGACCTGATCAGTTTACGCCCTTGGATAGCATAAAGATGATGTTGGCACCAGTCATTTATCAGCCTGGACAAGCCCCAAATATTCCCAGCCCCTTCCTTCTCCACTCCCTTCAAAGCCCCAGAGCTCTAGACATCTCTGTTCACTCACACATCCATCTGATGCTAACTTACCACCTAGTCTAGGAGGAAAAGGAAACATCCCACCCCTCACCTTCTCTCTGAGTTGCAAATAAAGCCAATTTCGTTCTCTCTCTGGGTCCCTTTGTCACCCAAGCAGGCATTAGAAAGAAGTTTCTTTTCTCATCCTTCCTTTGGCTCACTCACTATGACAGCTGTAACTGACATCTCAAAGATGCCATCTGCCTCCAGCCTGTGCCACGCTCTCTGCACAGATGGGACCCAGATCTGATTATAGGGATGCCGGATATTTCATCCCAAGGAGAAGTTTAACAAAGTTTGGTTGCTTTTCCCTCCAGGTATCTGCAAATCAGTTGGAAAGACTTCTTCGTGAACATATCAGATATTAAACATCTACATTCATGCTACCCTTTTAAAAGAGATGGCTTGGGAAGATATGCCCTAATTTCAATAGTACCGATAACCGAAAATGTTTCTGGAACTCCTGTTTTAACTGTCTCCAGGGCTCTTCCATTCACTGTTCACCACTAACTGAATAGCTACCAAATGCCAAGCATCCTCATGCCAGGCCCTGGGCTGTAACATGATCCCAGCATCAATCCTTCCCTGAAGGAGCATGCTGTCTAATGGAGGGAGCAAACATTCAAGCAGGTAAATTACAACTTAATAAGCCACACAAAAGCATCGCAGGACGTAGAGAAAGAAGACATCGACATCCCCTGGAGGACCTGAGAAAGCCAGCTTCATGGAGGGCATGACCTTAATGGATGAGTGGCTGGAGAGAGGGGAAGACATGTAAGCAGAGAGACAGCAGGTCTAACGCCTGGGACGGTAAAAGGGTGTGGCACGTCCGGAGTGGTGAAACAGACGTGCCACGTGACAGAGGGTGAGGAAAGATGGGAAATGCACAGGGAAGACAGGGCCAGGCTGAGAAAGGCCCTCCTCACCAGATTAGGTTCAGCCTGAGTCTCATGAGCAATGGAGAGCCAAAAGCATAAAAACGATAGGAACGGTTTGGGGGGATTTTTTAAAGAAAGATAACACTAGAGTCCAGAAGAACTGAAGGTCACAAGGAAAGAATACAAAACCATTTCCTTAGTGATTACTCTATGCCAGACATGAATAGCTCTTTATAGACTAGATCTCATCTCCACAGCAGTCATAAGAAGCAATAATGAAGACAGTAAGAAGAGTGATCATGTATTGAGTTATTACTATGGACCAGATAATGTGCCTAGTACTTTAAATGTATCATTTTGTTTAATCTTCAAAATAACTCCAGGAGTGAGATATTATTGCATCCATTTGATAGACCTGAGGCTTAGAGATGTTAAGCAACCTGCCAAAGGTCACGCAGCTAGTAAGCAGTTAGGTCAGGATTCAAAATTACATGTGTCAGACTCCACAGTAAGAGCCTTTGCACTGAAGCAGTTATTCAGCAAAGAGGTTAGGAGATGAAATTGGGGCACTGTATTACAAAACAGGAGACAATTTTGAAGGAGAATCAAAAGGAGGTGAGAGATAAGGAACATCGAGGGGTCGAGGCTGACTACAGCCTTTGAGCTTGAGAATCTGAATAGATTGCCTTTGACTGCTCTGCTAACAAATGGAGGCGGCAGACAGTGAAATGGTGGTGCTGGATGCCTGATGTCCCTTCAGTAGTCTGACAAGGGAATAGGAGGAGAGGGAACCCGGACAGTGAGCATAGACAACTCTATCAGAAGTCCCACGGCAAAGACAGGGACCAGTCTAGTGTCCTATCTTGGTTTGAATTTTATATCCTTTTTCTTTATGTTTGGAAACAGCGAAAGGTTATACAGAATAAATTCAGGTGACCCAAACAGATGGTCAAGCTCAATGCCATTTCTAGTCAAAACAGTATCTGATATCAAAAGCAATATGACTGATCTTCTAATACAACTCATAAACTACTTCCAAAGGCCAATCCCAAAAAGGGATTTCAAAACAAACACATTTTGATAATGGCAGAGTGATATTATGAGATATATATACATGTTTTCATTCATGACTCCTGGCCCCCCAGGCAGGACTCTAGTCTTCCCCTGTCTTTCTGTCTTGGAGCTGGCCATAAAGAAATCCCCTGACTTACCTTGTCTGATTGTAAGTGATAAGATCCCCATTTCAGGAGGGGTCCTGCTCTACACCTGGGAGGAAGGAATGCTGCATAGAGAGGCCAAGAAGAACCTGAATAAACAGGCCTTACTGAGTTTCCCCAACCAGTCTCTTAGTGCTAGATCATAACCTTTTTATCCAGTCACATTTCTACATGATTGTCCATGCTTCCAACATGCCTACATAATAAATCTTCCATAAAAACCCAAGAGCACAGGGTTCAGGGAGCTTCCAGATAGCTGAGCACGTGGAGGTTCCTGGAGGGTGGAGGTTCCTGAAGGGTGGCACTCCTGGGAAGGGCATATAAACTCTGCGTCCCTTCCCCCATATCTCACCCTATGCATCTCTTTATATGTATCCTTTGTAATATCCTTTGTGTTTCCCTGAGTTATATGAGCCTCTCTAGCAAATTAACTGAACCTAAGGAGGGGATCATAGGAATCCCAATTTATAGCTGGGGACTGAGACCTTAACCTGTGGGATCTGCATCTCTTTATATGTATCCTTTGTAATATCCTTTGTGTTTCCCTGAGTTATATGAGCCTCTCTAGCAAATTAACTGAAGGAGGGGATCATAGGAATCCCAATTTATAGCTGGGGACTGAGACCTTAACCTGTGGGATCTGATACTATCTTGTGGAAGATATTGTCCTAATTGAATTGGAGGGCACCCAGCTGGTGTCTGCTGCATAATTGATCGCTTACTTGCTGGTGGGGAAAAATCCCCACATATCTGGTGTCAGAAGCATGTTGTGAGAATACAGTGGGAGAAACTGAACTGAGTGTGTTTTCCACTCACATGGCAACACTGAAGTCAGAGTATGACTTCCCAAGGCAACTACCTGGAATAAATGCATGTTTAGCTATAAAAGTTCTAATATGTTTCCTTTCTTTTTTTTTTGAAGTCTAATTCAGAGTCACATACAATAGGTAGAAGTAGCATGGATTAGAGTAGTACTTTCCCAAAATTCATTACTTTAGGAGATTTTTGGTGGCATATGAATAAATTCCTATAAGTTCGCTACGTATTGATTTTGTGTATTATCAGTTTTTGTGTAAATGCACCTAGTTCATCAAACTCATGATATCAGGTATATTACAAAGTGTTCTTGATCAATATATTTAAATTATAAATTTAAATTTAGAATATATAAATAATACTTTCATCATGGCAAACAATTGTCAGGGTGGTATACAAATAATTCAAGTTTAGGAGACACTGACGTAGAAGAGACGGCATGGGCTTTTGGGGCTTACAGATCTGAGTTCAAATCCTAACTCCACCATTTGCTAGTTATTAAATGACCCTGTGCTTAACCTTTACGAGTCTCAGATTGCTCATCTATGAAATGAAAATAACGATACATATTTCCCAGGATTTTTCTGAGGATGAAAGGAAATCAAGCATGAAGGTCCTAGCAGAGCCCTGGGCGTGAAGTTGTTGGTTAGTCAGCAGTGGCTACCATGCTTGACGGTCCAAACATTATACACCTATTCCGACACATCTGGCCTTGGGGCTATTTATATAAATGGGTCCATTTCTTCCAGCTGACCTTTCTTTTCCATATGAAATGTGTACTGCTGCAAGTGGGCCCTCACTGGGCTGGAGAGGAGGGTCAACAATCAAACAGGAGCAGAGGCCAATAGGCACCCTGGAGGCATTTGAGCAGTGCCTGGGGTGGGTAAGGGGGTCCAGAAAGGATCCCAGCAGAGAAACAGTCTGTGTTCAATAGAGACGTCACCTTTCTCAGAGCATGGAGTGAGACAGCGTCCACCTTATAATTATTAACTCAGATTCTGAACATAAAAAGCCAAATGGCCTGTGCAGAATGGAAGCCAGAAGCAGTCTTATCAAGAATGAATCAGACTCTTTGATCTTGAGGTACACCGGTTCACTGACATCAAGCTTCCACCTGGGGTTTTTCCAGACACTAAAGTGGTTGCCTAATTCCCAGCTGTCTGGAGTTTCCAGTCCAAACTGGCCTTAAGGAAAAAAGAAAAAGTCCCACCACCACACTCCATTAAAAACACATACAGATCTGTGCTTCTGATCCAAAGGCATAGGGGCTCTAAAAATATCTTTAAGGTAATTTAAAACAATCTAGGTAAAGTGAAGGTAAATGAGTCTACTCAGTTTGGAACTAAACTTTCAATTATAGAAAGAGGGGTAAACAATAGGAAAACAGAGAACAGAGGTAAAAGGCATTCAGAGAATAGGCAGAAAAAAGAAGATGGGGGTGGGGAGCCAAAAACTGAACACCCAGGAGATGGGTAAATACCAAATAGAGGGAGTTGGGATGGGGGTGGGGGGGAGATGAAGAAGTGGGTGAGAAATGGGGAAAAGAAAAATGGGGGCAGCTTCACAAGAGCCCAATAATCAGCATCTCTCACCACATTTCCAGAAGCCTCTCTTACCTACCCACCCAGAGATCATCTGCACTGCACCATGAATTAATCAGCATGTAAATCACCCCCCTTTATCTGAGGAAATTAAATTTAGCTGCCAATCCTGATTGAGCGCATAGAGGCCTCCTCACAGAAAGATCACAGCTCTCAGGGAGAACGCCTTTTCTTTCCTTAAATCAAAGCTTGCAGAACCCCACGGAAACAGCTGCAGCTGGAACCACAGACTTTGTGGAAGGTGACAAGCTGAGGACAGTAATTGTAATTAGCAATTACATAACATGTTTGTTCTTCAAAGTGCTCTACAAGCATCAGCTAATTAATAGCTTACTATGCCCCATGCAGATCCACCGGTTTTTCATGTACTGACTAATCCTTGTACCCCCATCAAATTCTGAATGGTGGAGGCAGAGTAACTTGAGCAATGAAGCAAATGGCTGAGGGTCCAGAAGCTATGCCCAGCTCTCTTACCAAGTGACTCCATGGTCAGCGTCAGAAAACTTCTCCAAATGTTGAATTCAGCACTCAAAGAGGCAGCTACCTCCCCTCCTCCAAATAACTCTTGGAGGTGCTATTAGAGATGCAATGATAGGTTGGAATGACCATCAGTCTAGTCCAGTATGGCATCAGCTCTTCTCTACTTCCTCAGTTATTAAAACTGGGACCCTGGAGTCCTTGCTTCTCTGTGCAAGTTGGGCAAGTCAATGAGACCGCTCTAAGAGAAGGCTGAACTAGATCTCTGTGTTCTCATCCGGATCTACACTTCTTTGTTTCTACGATTGCAGTCTCTGGCCTACATCTTCTTGCATTTGTGGTGGAGATAATTGAATGCAGGAATGGCATGGCACAGACAGGGCCTCAGCAGCTGAGCTGAATTTTCCATCTACTCCAAGGAGGCTTTACTCAAGGACTTCAGAAGTCCATGACCACCTTGAATTTGTTTGTAAAACATTACATGTATATGTGTAAAACATTATGCTTTACTCAAGGATTTCAGAAGTCCATGACCACCTTGAATTTGTTTGTAAAACATTACATGTATATGTGTAAAACATTACATGTATAAGTACATTTCTTTGGGGAAAGGCTTTACTCAAGGACTTCAGAAGTCCATGACCACCTTGAATTTGTTTGTAAAACATTACATGTATATGTGTAAAACATTACATGTATATGTGTAAAACATTACATGTATAAGTACATTTCTTTGGGGAACATTCTGTTTCCCCTATTGATTCCAAGAGGGTGGTGTTTGTACCTTACACATAGCATATGCTAAATAGATATCTATTGAATGAATGGATAGATTTCACCAAATTTCTGTCCCCAAAATGGTTATAAACCATTGCTCTATGGACAAATAATGAGTGGAAGTCCACATGTTTTGCTTACTCTGACTAGACTTTCCCATGGAAGCATTCCCAAGACATTCATTCTACCACAATTCTGCTGCAAGTCAAACCAGAGACTCAGACCAAAGCTACCTTGAGATTTCACTGTTCAGAGATCTGTCTTCACAGCCAAGCAAGTCAACATCCAGAAATATATTCCCAGAGCCACTTGAGATTATGTTAACCATTTTGTCACACCCTCTATCCAACCATCACAAATGGTAAGGATCACTGCCTTTCCCCACCTTGTCTCCAGGAGGCAGAGGCATGAAATTAAGCACGGGGAAGTGCACAGTGCTGATTCATGAGAAGATCTGCACGCCAGGCTAGCAGTTTCAGGAAAAGGACTAACGTGTGCATGGTGCTTTAGACTTTTCAAAATGCTCCCCATACATTATCTCATTTGATTCCCTCTTAACACTCATTGAAGTAGAAAAGGCAGAGGTTGACTTCCGGTCAAGATGGTGGAATAGACAGTTCCCAGCGTCACTCTCCCACAAACCAACCAATTTACAACTATAAAAATGTAACATCAGCCAAGCTGCGGCCCCTCATGGGAAGAGGAGGAGAGACCTACAGAGTTCATGAAGGCAGGAGAAACTACGATAAGAGAAAGAAAAAGCTGCTCTGAGTGTTTCCGGCTGCGGCTGCTTTAAGGCTCAAGCTGATGAGCACGTGGAGCAGGAGCTGGCAGAAGCCGCAGCTGTGCCCTGTGGATGGAGTTACTTGGGGAGGGAATCAAATGGGCAGGGGAGAAGAGGGCCTTGGCAGCCCCAGGACAGCAAGACCACTAATAGGGTTCCCGTGGACCCACGCAGGAGTGAGGAGCCAGAACAACTGAAAAAAGGGAGCCATTCAGAGGCTGGTGAGTCATCGCAAGGGACCGGCATATGGGAGGTGTTTGCAGCATGGGCGGTAGGGGAGACGGGCCCACCGGAAGAACACTGGGGCACAGCAAGGACAGTCAACCCACCCCCCAATCAGCACAGGACCACTCAGAGGAGACTGGTTAGGAATGCAGAATTGCAAAGGGTGCACTTTGATGAAAAACGTCAGACCCAGATCAGAGATTCTACAGAAAACAGATCCACCTGGTCTCTGGAGAGCTGGAAGTACCTGTAAGGTCAACCATTAAACCCTGAGCTGCACAAAAAGCTTTCCCTAGGGAAACAGCAGCAAAGCAGCAATTTAACTTAACCACACAGCTCAAGTACTGGTTCCCACAAGAAGTTCCCCCGTGTTAGAAGTAAGCAAAGGACAAAAAACTAGTTCCAGACCAGGCACACCACCAGCACCTTGGGGCCCACTCAGGGACCTGGGGCACGGAGAACGGGACCAGACTCCCCTCCCACAACCAGGCATGCTGCGCCAGCACCTCAGAGCCCTCCCAGGGACCTGGGGCATGGAGAAGGGGACCGGACCACTCTCCCACAACGAGGCACACCACGCCAGTGCCTCAGGGCCCGCCCAGACACCTGGGGCATGGAGAAGGGGACCAGATCCCCCTCCCACAACCAGGCACCCTGTGCCAGTATCTCAGGGCCCGCCTGGGCTCCCGGGGCACAGAAAAGGGGACCAGACCCCCCCACACACAACTAGGCACACTGTGCCAGGGTCTCCAGGCCTGCCTGGTAACCTGAGGCATGAAGCCAGGGAGCGGACCCCCCCTCCCACAACCAGGCACATGGCGCCAACACCTCAGAGCCCGTCCAGGGACCAGAGGCATGGAGAAGGGGACCAGACACACTCCACAACCAGGCACAGTGCCAGTGCCAAGGAGCATGCCAAAAACATCACCTTCATATGGGTGGCCCACCACAGCCATCACAATAACCATGGCTGCTGCAAAAGTGGCTAAACACCACAATCACCATGCAGATTGTCCTTCAGCCACTGGAGTGAATTCACACAAGGAGAGTCACCAACAGAGATAAAGAAAAGAAGAGGATGTCTCTCACCACAAAGCCCATTTCAGAGTGATAGAAGAAGTATCTGCTCTATGATAATATTGGGGGACCTGATCACACCTCTCAGCATTGGACAGATCATCTAGGCAACAAATCAACACAGTAACCATTATTCTTCCGGAAGGAGAGAAGAAATCTAGGGTAATTAGAGGGGGGAGGGGGAGAGAGAGGGGGGAAGGGGAGAGATTGGACAAGGGGCATAAAGAATAATTATGATTTGTAACAATATATATGCTAGTAATATTAATTTGATCAACATATCTCAATGTTCAACCCCCAAAATATGTATAATCGATTTTGATTCAATAAATAAAATAAATTAAAATTTTTTTTAAAAAAAGAAAAGGCAGAGGTTTTCTTCCCCGCATTTTATAGATGAGGAAACTGAGGCTCATAATGCCTTGCCTGTGACATACTGCTAGAATTGGAACTGAAGTCTCAAAACTCCTTTTCACCAGCAATTCCACTTCTGTAATTAAAGAATATCCAACAGAAAAAGCAGGGTCTCAAAGAGATATTTGCACACCTATATTCATTGCAGCATCATTCACAATAGCCAAAGGTAGAAGCAAACCAAGTGCCCATTGACAGACAAATGGATAAACCTGTCATATATCCATACAATGGAATATTATTTAGCCTTAAAAAGGAAGGAAACTCAGGCCGGCCCGTGGCTCACTCAGTAGAGTGAGGTGCTGATAACACCAAGGCCACGGGTTCGGATCCTATATAGGGATGGCCGGTTCGCTCACTGGCTGAGCGTGGTGCTGACAACACCAAGCCAAGGGTTGAGATCCCCTTACCAGTCATCTTTTTTAAATTTAAAAAAAAAAAAAAAGGAAGGAAACTCTGACACATGCCACGACATAATGTACATGAAGACATTATGCTTAGTGAAATAAGCCAGCCTCAAAAAGACAAATACCATATGATTCTACTTATATGTGATACCTAGAATAGTCAAATTCATAAGAGATAAAATAGCATGGTGGTTGCCAGTGGGTGTGGGGAGGGGTGGAATGGGGAGTTGTTTAATGGATAAAGAGTTTCAGTTTTGCAAGATGAAAAAGTTCGGCAGATTGGTTACAGAACAGTGTGACTATACTTAACACCACTGAATTGTACACTTAAAAATAGTTAAGATGGTAAATGTTATTTTGTGTGTTTTACCACAATTATAAAAATAAACATTGGAAAACTTATTTTCATTACATCACCTTTTCTCTGAAAAGCTGTCAACATATGCTAAATTAGGAGCATGCCCCTCTGAGAAAATGGATCATGGAGAAAATTTCTCAGCCCGTCAAGCAGAGGAGAAAGGAATCACTGTGATTTAAGGTGAGTTTCAAAAGATGGATGCATAGAATTTTGTATCCAACTTATTTTCCCCATCCACCCTCTAAATCTTCAGGATTTATCTGACAAATCTAAAGCCAGGTGCCCACCCAGGTAAATGGCAGAGCCAGACACAGAGCACAGAGTGAGGCAGCAATTAAATGGTTTTATGCCCATGCTCCCACTGGCTATTTTGTTCCCAGGTAACAGGAGCCCCAGCAAAATGAAATCTGTACCTGTGCATGTTAAAGTGCTTTCTTTCCAGGTGCCTTTCTCTGTGCAAACAGAAGTAATCTTTCCTCCAGGGCTCTCAAAGCCCTCTTGACAGACATAGTGAGCCATGCCGCCCAGGCTAGAGCTGTGATTCCCTACCAAGACAGCATGTCGCACTTGTGGAGGGCTGCCACAGTCAATCTCTGCAATGGGAAGGAAGAAACACAACACTAGTTAGGAGCCCCGACATCTCACCCTATAATTAGTATTTGAGAAATAAACATTTAATAATGATAGGAGCCACTCAGATGGGAAAAGAGAAAACATGAACCCCATCAAATATTCCAAATATAGATATATAAAATAAGGTTGTTCAGAAGTACAGAAAACAACTATGTCTGAATTTAAGGAAATTTCCAAACATGCACACATACAGAATAGCCAAATTATGAGATGATTTACTTATAAAAAAATTCTTTGGTCTATGAAATAATACATCGTAGGGTTCTTTTAAATGTTAACATTTTCTGGTACCTTTTACTATGTATTCTCAGATCATTAACCCCTGAGTAGGTGTGATAATGCAATTGTAACAATTGTTGCCAACTGAATATTAAATGAAATATGCACAAAGTCTCTGAACCTTTTAAAGCAAATTAAGGAAGAAAGTGTTTATCTTTTTTTTTTCTTTAATTGAAAAATAATTGATTGTACATATCTACAGGGAACCATATTGAATATCAATCCCTATGTTCAATATGTAATGCTCAAATCAGGATAATTAGTATATTTATCATTACACATGTAATCATTTTTTTGTGGCCCCTTACCAATTTCTCACTAACTCCCCTCCCCCTCCACCTTTCCCACCTTTGGTAACCTCAGTTCTGTTCTTTCCTTTGGAAAGCTCAATGTATTGTTGTGATTGTTGTTTCTTTCTCTTGTTCTTTCTTTTTTTATATATTTGTTTATTGTTTAGCTCACACTTATGAGCGAGGACATGCAGTATTTCTCTTTCTGTGCCTGGCTTATTTCACTTAACATAATTTTCTCTAAGTTCATCCATGTTGCTACAAATGGCAGCATTTCATTCTTTTTTATGGCAGAATAGTATTCCATTGAGTGTATATACCACATTTTCCTCATCCAGTCATTAGTCAATGGACATTTAGGTTGGTTCAAAAGTGTTTATCTTCTAAACATTCAATTTACATGAACTTTAAAAAAAAAAAAAAAGTCAGTTGCTTGAAGGGAAACAAACCTGGAATTATAAAATTAATATGAAATTTCTTCTGTACAACTGTGACTATTAAAAGACAATGGGCTAGCTGGTTAGCTCACTTGGTAGAGTGTGGTACTGATTACACCAAGGTCATGAGTTCAGATCCCTGTACCAGCCAGCTGCCAAAAGAAATTTTTTTAATAAAAATAAATATATATTTTAAAAAGACAATGGAATATTTACAGAGAAGTAGCTGAAGGAGGAAGATTATGACATGACCATTCTAGGCCCAGCCAAACTATACTTCGCATAAGAGAACAAAAAAGTCATTTTCCAATATTTTAGAATTTTTAAAAATCCATATGTGTATCTTTTCTGGGAAAAAAAAATTCAAAAATAACTCTGGTTCAACAAAAAAGAAGCAAAAATAAATATCCTGAGAAAAGGGGTGGATGGCAGAAGGTTTTAGAAGAAATACTAATGAGCAATAAAATCAGCAAGATGTACAGTAAGTCTCCCTCATCATTTAACTGTGACCGTAGAGCATCATATAACTATTAGTAAAGGATTCCAGAACTAAAAGCTGAACAATGTAAAAAAATTAGTAACTTGAAAATAAAATTCCAAATTATGTCAATAAAACCTGAGCAGTAAGGTGAAGGGAAGAAGTAAAGCATGGTCAATTTCTCATGTTATGTCATAGTGGGGAGCTCATAGATACAATGTTATTCAAAAAAGTATAATAAATATAAAATATGAAAGAAGGTGGCCATAATAATTCCAAATGTAACCAATAGTCCCAGTTACACCTAAAAACAGAAACGAAAAAAATTTCGGCATTCATACTGATTTTTTCATTTTTTCCCCAATCTGTAGAAAGCCAAAAATAGTAAGCACTCATGACATCAGGCTTTTACAATAGAAGACTACTTATTGAGATAAAGCATTCAAAATAGAAAAAATAGTATGGATAATCTGATCCCATCTCCCCATCAACCACTCCTGGCTTTCGAAATGGGTGGCTTCTGTTAAATGAGCCTCTGATACAGACTTAGTGGATTTAATGGAATGACACTCTTCTCCATCCCATTGAGGATGTCTGGTCTGTTGCAGGACCCAAGAGTTATTTCCCTGAGGAGGCTTCCCAAAGCAGGGTCTCATCTGTTGTCATCGGAGTTATCATAAGACACTTAATGCAACAGCCCAACCCACCTGACCAGTCCTTTGGCTCTGAGATTAAAAAAAAGAAAAGAAAAAGGTTCTGGTCAGTACAGACGAAGGAATAAGCAGTTATGGGACAAGAACAAGATGGTCATTTCATAAATTCCAACTGTCTACCTCTCTTGTCCCATGTTTGCTTACAGGGCTTGATTCCTTTTTCATACTTGTTTACCAGATACAAGACCCCTGGGCTCTCATCATGTTTTCCCAGCGTCAAACCTATATGCGTATTTATTGGCCCCAAACATTCCAACACATGAATATATTTGTGGGTACATGAGCAACTAACCAAACAGCTAGTTAATATTTCAGTCATTGTTGACATCTAAAACATCTATTTTAAGCCGGGGTCAGTTACAGCAGGAAGTAGAGGGAATATCAGTAAAGACATTGAAGGTATAGGTTTATGTAGGTTTGTATACCTTGAAGCTGACATTCTAAAGAACTCAGTGGAGAGGTTTGGGTGGGAACCCAGCAAAGGGTAGTTGGATTAGGGGAGAAGCCCAGATACTAAAGGGGTGAGAGTACAGAAGATAACTAGATTGGCTTCCATCTTGGACATGACCAAGAATAATAGAAGGCATAATGACTTTATTGTGACTGCAAGATTTTTAAAAAATTAATACCAAATATTACCCAATTGATAAGAGATCAATGGCCTGGTCTTGAGGGACTAAAGTTCAGAGGTTCAGGTAGATGCCAAAGTGGTGGGCAGCTGGACCTGTGGCTCTGTGAGTTCTCATTACAAAGCTATTCGAGTTGGACAGTCTCTCAGCAAGAGATGTTTAGAGAAAATTCCAGCATGGCTTGGATTAAACACATGGTTCTAAACAACAGCTATAAATCTGAATCCACTGGGGAGCTTCTGAAAACCACACATGCTGGAGTCCCACCCCCACCCCCACCCAGAGATAGC
The DNA here is from genome assembly GCF_000696425.1 of Galeopterus variegatus. Classification (NCBI taxonomy): domain Eukaryota; kingdom Metazoa; phylum Chordata; class Mammalia; order Dermoptera; family Cynocephalidae; genus Galeopterus; species Galeopterus variegatus. The sequence continues at coordinate 102,608 of NW_007729697.1, forward strand.
TCTTCTAATTCAGTAGTACTGAGTTGGGTTTTTGGCATCCCCATTTCTACAATGCTCCAAATTTGATTTTGATGCACACCCTTAGCTGGGAATCTGAATTAAATACTGATATAAATGGCTAACATTTATTACACATGCGTTCCAATAGGACCCTAAGTATAAAGCATTATGCTCACAATAACCCTCCACAGTAGGGATCATTTTCCCCATTTTACAGATGAATATGGTTCAAATGGTTAAATAAAGCTACATAGGTAGTTATGGGATGGTCAGGAGTTGAGTCCATGTCAGTCACATTCCTTCCCATGGCCTCTCAAGAGCTGCTCCATCTCTGCAATCCTAGTGTCTGCCCGTCCCACCTCAGCGTAGTTCCCTCTGCCTCTGCTCACGCTCTTCTCCAGGTTCACTCTTTCTCCCTCATACCTAGCAAATGCCTAATCTGCTCCATGACTAGCAGAGAGATTGCTTCTTCCTCTAAACTTTTGTGATCCATATTCATTTGTTCATTGATCCGTATATTTATTGAGTGCCTAACACAGCAACAAACAAAATGGACAAGATCACTGCCCTCATGGAACCTAGGGAGAGTCAACAGACAAAAAAAATAAATCAACAAGATAATTGTGATGTGGTAAATGTCACGCAGGAAATAAAATAATGTGACAGGAAGGGAAAGCCTTTTTAAACAGAGTGGTCACAGATAGTTGTTTATTACACATGCATTCCAATAGGACCCTAAGTATAAAGCATTATGCTCACAATAACCCTCCACAGTAGGGATCATTTTCCCCATTTTACAGATGAAGATGGTTCAAATGGTTAAATAAAGCTACATAGGTAGTTATGGGATGGTCAGGAGTTGAGTCCATGTCAGTCACATTCCTTCCCATGGCCTCTCAAGAGCTGCTCCATCTCTGCAATCCTAGTGTCTGCCCGTCCCACCTCAGCGTAGTTCCCTCTGCCTCTGCTCACGCTCTTCTCCAGGTTCACTCTTTCTCCCTCATACCTAGCAAATGCCTAATCTGCTCCATGACTAGCAGAGAGATTGCTTCTTCCTCTAAACTTTTGTGATCCATATTCATTTGTTCATTGATCCGTATATTTATTGAGTGCCTAACACAGCAACAAACAAAATGGACAAGATCACTGCCCTCATGGAACCTAGGGAGAGTCAACAGACAAAAAAAATAAATCAACAAGATAATTGTGATGTGGTAAATGTCACGCAGGAAATAAAATAATGTGACAGGAAGGGAAAGCCTTTTTAAACAGAGTGGTCACAGATAGTTTGATCTCTCTGAAGAGGTAACATCTGAGTTAGGACCTAAAGGACAAGAATGAACCAGCCATCGCTGGGACCAGCAGAAGAACATTTCAATAGAACGAAATCGCCAGTGCAAAGACCCTGAGGTGAGAAAGCTCGTGGTGTGTTCCAGAAAGGGAAAGGAGATGGGTGAGGATAGAGCATAGTTGGTGAGCCAGAGCATGGCCTGGGATGAAGGAGGAGAGAAAAGCACAGCCACAGCACACAGAGCCTTGTAAATCTTGGATTTTATTTTAAGAGCCACTGAATGTTCTTGCTAGGTGATAAGTAAGGGAATGAAATGATTTGGTTTAGGTTCTCAAATAACCACTCTGACTGTTGCATAGAGAATCAATGGAAGAACAACAAGAATCAAAGGATAAAGGTCAGTCGGGGTCGACAGCAGTGGTCCAACGAGACGATGAGGTCTTGGAGGAACTGCAGAAGAGAGGGTGGAGATGGAAAGATGACGAAAGAATTGAGATGTATTCTGGAAGCAGAACAGAATGAAGGTTCCTGGTGATGGAATGGATGTGAGGGTGAGAGAAGAGGTGGAATCAAGAAGTATGACTCTGTGCCTCATGAATATGTATAACCAATATAAATAAATAAATAAAATAAAAAGTATTATCTTGCAGCACAATTTACAATCGCCAAGATGTAGAATCAACCTAAGTGTGCAAAAATGGATGAATGGATTTTTTAAATGTGGTATATATACACAGTGGAATACTATTCAGCCATAAAAAAGAATGAAATCCTGTCATTTTCAGGGCAACATGGATGGACTTGGACGTCATTGGGTTAAGTGAAGTCAGCAGGCACAGAAAGACAAACAGGTGTGCTATTGCACAGGAGGATGACTATGGTTAACAGTTAAGTTTTGAATATTACATAATAGCTGGAGGAGAGGCTTTTGAATGTTTTCACCACAAAGAAACAATAAATGCATGAGTTGAAGTTTGCATTAACTACCCCAACCCCATCATTATACAACATTACACATGTATCAAAACACCAAATTCTGCCCCACAAGCATGTATAATTACAGCATGTCATATAAAATAATTTTTTTAAAAAAATATTATCTATACTTAATGGATATAATAAGTATATACTGGGTATTATCTATACTTACACGAGTATTATCTATACTATTAATTTGAACTTTATTTCATGCCTTGAGGATTTAGTGTCTTTCTGTGAATGTATTTTATCTTCTTAAATATATAAACAGTTCCTAAAGCAACTTTGTCTTGTAATTCTCGTACCCTCACAATGCTGCTTAAAATCATATGTTTTACATAGTAAATACTCAATAAATAGTTGTTCATTGATAGCTTGCTACTGCTTTATTATTGTTCAAGATGTAATAAATGTGACTGTGATATCATAACAGCCCCTGCTAAAGGAAACAGACATAAGTAAATTGTAAGTACAATAACAAGACAGACATTACTTCTATTATTTGTTATCTAACAGAGGTAACTCACACCGACCAAACACCAAGAAGATAAGAGCTGAGAAAAAAAACACAAAAACTATTATCAGCCTTGTGCCGAGGAATTCTAAGAAATGTGTTCAGGCCACAATAATTTCA
>NW_007729697.1:106510-115500 GCF_000696425.1 Galeopterus variegatus
AACTATTATCAGCCTTGTGCCGAGGAATTCTAAGAAATGTGTTCAGGCCACAATAATTTCAGTAACAATAGCATTCATTGAAACCCTTCTGAACACAAGGTATGTACTAGATATATAATACCTTACTTATTCCTCACAGAAAACCCTGCAAGGAAGATTGGCTTTTCTCAAGTAGTTTACAGATATGAAAATGGAAGACCTAAGAGCTTAAGTCATATTCAATCGCCACACCATGAGTTAAAAATAGAGCCAATATTCCAAATGCGATTTGTGTGACACCAAAGTCCAGGCCCATTAAATCCGGGTGGCCTCACAACAAAGGGATCCATTCTAGGCCCTGACTAGAATTGACCTTATAGGTTACCTAAACCTGAGGAGACAAGGTTGCATGACGGAGAATTCAAGTCAGTCTAGAAGGGTTCTCATGACAATTTTCCCTGCCCAATCTTGTCTCCAAGTACTTTCCCAGAGCAAGAGAGCTGCTGGAAACAGACTTCCCTCTATAGCTATGAAGACCCTCTGAAACCTTCTTGGTGCTGATGTATAACTCTATGAGGGTCTGGCCTGGATCTTAACTGGAACATGGCCCTGTCACAGATATTCCCACCACGCTTAAGAGAGACAGCAGACACTGCCACTTTTTCTCAGACCCAAGATGAGTAGGTGTTCCTACTAAGACATACTAGAAAATCAATCCAACAGAGGCCGCAGTAGGTAATAAAAGCGTAATTCTACATGAAAACCACCCCCAAAACTCTTACTATCACAAGGAAGTAAACATCTGAAAAACAGTTTATATCCAAAGGAAAGAAAAAAATAAGTAACACAAATTTGCACTGCATATGCATACGGGTGTTCATTAAAGCACATGTTTCTGGGACTAATTGCATTATTTAGTAACAATGTTTGACTCTGCATCAGGAATACAGTCAACTAATTATGAGCATCACTGGGAATTTTTCCTTACTCTCCCATTGTCTGTGATTTTATTCAACTTCAAAATAGGTCTCCCTGGGGGGAAACGTGTTGTGCCATTTCAAGGGCCAAATTTATAATGTAACTTTATCTCATATCTTGAAGGTAAAAATGTTCATCCACACTGCTAGCTTTAACATTCTACCCAAGAAAATATCAGAAGGAAATGTTTGATGAAAGGTATAGGCAATTTATGGCATCTAATCAACAACTGACTATATCACATATTGGCTGCTGTTGGTTATAAACATCAGCATGATAACATGGATTGATGACAGAAATAACATAGTAATATAAGACTTCATCTACAACTGTTTAGAGATCAATAAATAACCTGAGAAAGAAACAAGTGACCAGCAAAGCCTATAAATTGCAGCAGACATTTTGCCAACTACCAGGGAAATGAATGAGAGACCTATTCCCCTTACTGATATTGGCCCAAAAAAATCTTTCCAGAAAAATAAACAAGTACTAGATGTAAAGCTCTGCAAATGGGCAGAAACAAGTGTGGAAACTGAAGAAAATCACATAAAGTCAGTTTTCTTCTTTATCCAACAATAATAGAAATAAGTCTCTATCGTGCCTTAGAATCAAATCAGAAGGTTTACAAATCACTTGGAAATTAGTGAAATATGGCTGGTTGCAAGGGCCCAAAGGGTCTAGGCAGATTAACACCAGAGTCTACACTAACTCATGTTCTGAGTCAGATAATTCAGCATGATACCTCTACTTCCTTTATTTCATTCATGAAAATGTTTTCTCCTCCACTACGCGGCAAGCTTGTTGTGGGCTGTGCCTATATATCTTGGCGATGGTCACACATAAGTATTATGGCTTGAGGAACTGGGCTAAAAACTGTAACCCATGACAAAGTTTCATGCATTTTGTAGTTCTGGATTTGGCTACATACAGTTAGACCCTCATTCCAGGATCATTTGAGCACAAAATTATATATATCATCAATACTGGGAGTTGGAATCTAATATCTCAATATGCGGCAAATTGAATTTATTTATTTATTTATTTATTTTAAAGATGACCGGTAAGGGGATCGTAACCCTTGGCTTGGTGTTGTCAGCACCACGCTCAGCCAGTGAGCCAACTGGCCATCCCTATATAGGATCCGAACCCATGGCCTTGGTGTTATCAGCACCGCACTCTCCTGAGTGAGCCATGGGCCAGCCCTGCAAATTGAATTTAGAAAATGTAATTGCAACCATCAAAGGAAAACGGGAGGGTTATAAGCATACCAAGAAGCACATTCTTAAGAGTAGTTTATTAACTGCTCTAAGATAATGAGCTTATTAGTACCAAAAAGTCCACCTGCCCTTAAGGCAGTAGAAAGAAAAAAATTACTTTTGATATATTCTGCAATTCTAAAGTCTTCCATGAACCTTAGCCTTGACTAACAGTATATTTTCTTCAGATTATATTCATAGAGAAAGCTCATTTGGACAAAAAAAAAATTTCCATTTTACAGAACACTTATTGTCAATAAATAGTGTCTAGTATGAAAACAGCTAGAATCTGAACACTTGAGAAACTGCAGAGGAGGTGATAGGGTGGGAAAAAGCATGAGTGTTAGGAGAAAAAAAAATGTTATCAACATATTTCTTATAAGGATCTTCCATTTGTAGAGGTGATAATGGTTTTTGATGGTTTGAGCTGCATATGAATTTTTTTTTCAGAAGATACCATTAAGATTCTTCATTTTAATGCTGTAGTTGTAAATAGGATATTTTAATTGAAAACATATAAATAAGGTAAAGTGAAAGCTGAAGAATTTTAGACCTTCCCACTTCATGGTAGGATATTTCAGAAAGATCTTAAATTTTTGTTAAAAATATACCTGCCACTCCCCACTGGAGAACGATCCTCCTATTTATGATAGTAACATGGATCCAGCAGCTACTCTGCATTAGGCACAGTGCCAAGTGCTTTCTTCTTTTTCTCATTAAATCTTCATAATGACTCTATGGGATGAACACCATTTCATCCCCTTCTACAGAGGGAAACCAGAGCTGAGAGAGGTTTAGAGGTGGTTATGCAACTAGTAAGTGTCTTAGCCAAAATTCACACAGGTCTTTTTAATTCTAAAGCTCATGCCTCACCACTCCATATGGTCTTATAACCAATGTCATCACCCATTCTGCACACCCAAATGACCCCAACCACTTACAAATATGGAGACATATTTTAATGTCATTTACTTGACAAAAGGGCAAACCAAGAGATTTGTTGCATGCAGCGAGTAAGTCAATGCAGTTTTTAAAAAGGTTTTAAAAGACTTATACACACTGCGGTGCCAGAAAATGTATTTCAAATGAGTGAAACCTCCCATCATCTGGAACACAGATGATAAACACAAGGTAAAAGTCCACCACCCCATCCTCTGTCACTCGGGAGGGAGTCAATCACAGCACTCTTGCCTGCTAAGTTCTAAGTCTGGATGTGGTCTCAGAATACCTTCCACAACGGCACTAAAAATTCAGAGGCAGCTGTGCAGTGGAACTTACCTGCCACCCATCACCCGAGTGCACTAATTTGTGTCCAATTTATGTCAGAACTTTTTCAAATTCTACTCAACTTTGTAGAGATGAAATTGAGTGCCACTAAAAAAATCTCAAAAAATGAAGCATTGACTTGGCAACAATAAATACCCTCTGGGTGAGTCCTTGACCACACCGTGCATGAAGGTGTGGGTGCCCCAGTGTCCCTCACCTGCTAGGGCCCTCCAGCTTTTTCATCATTGCCTCCCATCTGCAGGGCTCACATGGGCTGCTTTTACAGGGAACTGTGTTCTAGAAAAGTGCTTTGCGTTCTCACCTTGGTAGATAACCTCGTGACATATGGTGATATTATTGACATATTGTCCTGGTCCTTAAATTCCTCTGTGAAATGGGAAATAATGTCAACTTATTAACTTCACAAACCTTAAAGTGTGGAATATACTATAAAGCATACGTACCTCACAGGGCCTGGTTTTCCAAAGTCTTGCAGTTTTAAATATTGACCTTGTGGAAGACTGGAAATTTTCCTCAGGCTATGAAGTGTCAGGCGTAAGATAAAGATTTGTGGCACAGCAAGGTTGCTGGCTCAAGGACAGACTAGTTACTGATTGTTATGTAAAGTTACTGAGAAATTGCTGTAAGAAGGAATGTTTGCTAAGACCAAGCTTTTGTTGATAGCCTTACTGGAATGTCCTCTGGCTTGTTTCACTGAAAGTTACCAGCCTATATTGTTAAACTATAACCCCACCTATGTTCTCTTCCTGTAACTTCCTGGTCTGGAAAATAAATGCAGGAAGAGAACCCCAATTCGGGGTTAATTTCCCAAGGAAGGAATGACTCTTGCTGGAGCATTCCCAAGGGAAGTTAACCACTTCAGGGTCTCTCACTGCTCAGAAGAGATGGGCTTTGAGTAATCCTTTGCATCTCCGTCACCCAGGGGAAGTGGGGTGACAGATCCATGGGGGGGCGAAGCAACACAAAGGAACATTAAAGTGTTGGCCACCTATAGAGAATCAGGTCTGCTATTAGCAGACTTTAGAAAATATGTCCCACACTTGTTGACCAACTCAAAGGAGAAACTCTGCCTCTGCAATCAGCCCACAGTGCTGGGCTGTCCATCCCATAGGGCTGTATACAAGGCTATGGGGGAAACCAGGAGTGAGTATCACAGGCTCCGTTCCTGCTTCTTCAAAGCGTAGAGACATCATGCCAAGTGAGAAGCATGAAGGTCCAGAAGACCAAGCACGAAGGTACTGAATTGGGAAAGGGCATAAAACTTGAGGGATGAAACAAAAGAGGAGGCCGGGGTTTCAGCAAGGCTCAGCCACAGCATAAGCTGGGACAGCAGCTCAGGAGCCAGTTCCACAATGCCTGCCCTTGTCTGTGCACCTTTCAAGGGGGATTCAAGGTGCTTCCGCAGGCCTTGGGTATGCCAGGCATGGTGTCGGATGCTGAGGTGATCCTGCTGAAGAAGACTACATGGTCACTGAGCTCCCAGACTTACAGTTCAGAAGGAGAGACTAACAAAAGCCATAAAAATAATCATGAATAATATTCTTACATATTGGGTACTAAGAGAATAATGTCAGAGGTGGCATTTAAGCTGAAACTTGAAAAATGAAAAGGAGCTTGCTATGCAAAAAGCAGGAAGGCTCCAATAACAGCTGAATGGATAAACAAAATGTGGTCTACCCATACAAGGGAATATTCTTCGGCCTTAAAAAGGAATCAAGTTCTAGGGCTGGCCCGTGGCTCACTTGGGAGAGTGCGGTGCTGACAACACCAAGGCCACGGGTTTGGATCCTATATAGGGATGGCCGGTTAGCACACTGGGTGAGCATGGTGCTGACAACACCAAGCCAAGGGTTGAGATCCCCTTACCGGTCATCTTTAAAAAAAAAAAAGGAATCAAGTTCTGATACATGCTATAACATGGATGAACCTTGAAAACATTAGGCTAAGCGAATGAAGCCAGACATACAAAGACAAATGTTATGTGGCTCCAAGTATATGAGGTACCTAGAATGGGCAAATTCATTAAGACAGAAGGTAGAATAGAGTTGACCAGGGACTAAAGGGCGGGGGATGGGAAGTCACTGTTTAATGGGTACAGTGTTTCTATTTGAGATGATGAAAAAATTCTGGAAATGGAGATGGCTGTACAACACTGTAAATGTACTTAATGTCACAGAATTGCACAGTTATACATTGCTAAATGGTAAATCTTATATTATGTATATTTTACTACAATAAAAAATTTTTTTCTAAAGCAGGAAGGCAAGTATTTCACATATAGGGAAAGCATGTGCGAAGGCCCTGAAGCCGGTAAGAGCCTGTCATGCTGGTTGGGTGAGAGTGACAAGATACAACCTGTAAAGAAGCCAAAAGGCCCAAACTCCTGTTGGCTTCAGAAGCCAAGGTTAGGAGCTTGGATTTTATCCAAAATGCAACGGCCATTTCAATGGTTTCAGCAGAGTTTTAAGCCAAAGGAGAGGATAATCTAATTTATGTTTCAAGAGCTTCATTCTTGCTGCTATGTGGGGAATGGGCCGGAGGGGGCAAGCGTAGAAGTGGATTCCTGCAGGACTGTTCAGCAGCAGACACACTGATGATGAGAATCCCCAGCCTGAAAGGACGATAAGGCCCAGAAAGTAGCGGAGCATATCTGGAAGACAGATGTTCCCAGAACCCTCCGACTGGTCCGCCAGCACTGTAACCCATTCCTCCGTGGTGCTCAAAGGAACGAGCCCAAGTGCCACCTTTTCCATGTAACTTTTCCCAGGTCCCCGTCTGAATTCTTAGTCTTTTTCTCATTCTTCTCACGTAATACTCAGGATCTCACCCTATGTAACAACTAGTGGCGCTCTTGTCTTCTCTCTCGCCCAGACTCCAGACTTTCTTAGTCACAGTATCTACCATATATAGCATCAGACCTGGACTCTGGATTTGTTGGTGGTAACACAGTTAAGTGATTCCCTAACCTTGCTCCTGGCTTGGTTGAAATTCAGAAATGTAAGTTCTCTAAACTGTCACTGTTAACTTGCATCTTTTCTGAAAATTAAAAAAAATGACAACAACAACAAAATAATAGGAAACACAAGCTAGAGATTCTGTCTTTTCCAGAGAGTTGTTGGAAATGACATTTCAATCCATTCCAGCCTAAATAGGAAGAGAGGCCACAGGAGCCCCCGCCAGTGGAAGCTTCCAGGCCTCACTTCCAGCTACCACCTCTGAGGTCCACTCAGATGGGGGGCTCGTGTTGCAGGAACCCCTGCCAAGGCAGCAGAGCCTGCAGGACACAGTGACTGTGAGAAGGCACCCACTGTAGACTAAAGCTGCTGTCTGTAACGCAGCTCCCCCTTCACAAACGCCCTGCTCCTCAGCAGCACCCAAGTTCATAGTTTGCTAGTGTTGTTAGTAGAATTCCCAATTCCTGTGGCTTTATAACTCTGAGCTAAAAATGGTGTTGGCTGGCACATGGTCCAGATCCTGGAGCCCCAAGGAAGGCTGAAGGATAAATAAGAAAGGGTATGCATGCTTAGACAGGAGCAGGCACAGCAGGAGAGGCCATGGCCATGTGGAGATGGGAGGGGTGGGGGAGGGTGTCTGCAGGCAGTGGAGCAGTTATTAGAGAGGGAAAAGATACGAAGATCTTTTAAATAACAGTTCTTTGGGGAATGTAATGAGCACTGTGCTCTAAATTAACTTTCTTTCTTTTTTTTTTTTTTTTTAGAAGATGACCGGTAAGGGGATCTTAACCCTTGACTTGGTGTTGTCAGCACCACGCTCTCCCAAGTGAGCTAACCAGCCATCCCTATATAGGGAACGGAACCCATGGTCTTGGTGTTGTCAGCACCACACTCTCCCAAGTGAGGCATGGGCCAGCCCCTCTAAATTAACTTTCTATATTCTCAGTTGGATAATCCAGAAGACTACTTATTTTTAATTGTTTTATATGAGGTTTCCTGTATAAATCCTTAGAGGGTTCTTTGATAGGCATTATAGCACATTTTAATCTAAATTCTGCATTTCAATTGATCTATTGAAAGATAATCTGAGAACTAAAATATACCTTTAGAATTTCTTTACGCCGCCTCTCAGGATGATAATTAACTATCAAAACATGTTTAAAGGCTGAACAGCAAACTGAAATATCAAAAGGATTAACTCAGCTATGCACATCACTGAGGTTTCTTAGCTATGCAATAAAATCAATAAAAATTGTTATTTTTTCCAAAATGGAAACAACTTTGTTACTTTGTCTAATATGTAAAAAAAAAAAAAAAATCCTTCAATACAGAAAGTATATAAAATATAAAAATCATCCAGGATCCCCCCAGCGGAAATTATCACCATTAACATTTTCATGCATAACCTTCTAAAGTTTTTCTAAGCATATTTGTATAAAGAAAATTTTTCAAAATTAAGATCATGTTATTCATAGAATCTGTAACTCAGAAATAATTGTTAATAGTTGCCTATGTCAATAAAATTTTTTCTAACAATTTTTATTGGCTACATTATATTTTGTTTAATGGATATGCTATGATTTTTTAACCTATCTCTTATTGATAGACATTTGGAATCAGTCCTGATATTCCACTGCTATAAACAATTATAAACAAATATAATTACTGAAAATTAAACATATGAGTGCTTATACTTCTCTCAAGAAATAAATTTGTCAGCACCACGCTCACCCAGTGAGCTTAACCGGCCATCCCTATATGGGATCCAAACCCGTGGCCTTGGTGTTATCAGCCCCGCACTCTCCCGAGTGAGCCACGGGCTGGCCCCTCAAGAAATAAATTTGAAAATCTGGATGAGAAAGATAAATTTCTAGGAATACAAAAATAACTAAAATTGATCCCAAAGGAATAGGAAATGTAAACGTACCAGTAAATTTAGAAAGAATTTTTAAAATAGTCCAAGGGCTACCTCTCCAAAAGTGCCACATCCAGATGGTTTTTTAATTGAAATCTCCCAAATCTTTAAAACTTCTATTTATAGTATTCCAAAAAATAGAAAGAAGAAAATGCTTTCACATTCTCTTTTTAAAATTCAGAATAACATTGAAACCAAACTCAACAAAGATGGCCTAAGAAAAGAAAACATTCACTTAGAAATATTGATGCAAGAATTCTAAATTAAATTTAGCAAATATAATCCAGATTAAAAGAATAAAACACCAAAGACCCAGAATAATTCATTCCAGCAATTAGTCTTATCACTCTGGAAATCTAATCATATAACTCACCACATTACTGTTTAAAGGGAGAAAAAATATATAATCACTTTCATATGTGCCTAAAAGACATGATAAAAATAACTCATTTCTGATTTAAAAAAAAAAAACTACTGGTAAAATGGGAACAGATGGATACTTCCTTAAGATTATGTATACATAGCCAAAAACTAGTATAATCATAATAGTTGGAGATAGAGAGAAAGCCAAAAGTAACAAACAAAACAAAAGCCAACATCACCACAAAAGCAGAAGCAATA
>NW_007729697.1:116316-118799 GCF_000696425.1 Galeopterus variegatus
GATATTTCCTTAAGATTATGTATACATAGCCAAAAACTAGTATAATCATAATAGTTGGAGATAAAGAGAAAGCCAAAAGTAACAAACAAAACAAAAGCCAACATCACCACAAAAGCAGAAGCAATACAACAGCGTGATTGAAAACACAACCTGTGAAAAGAATTCCTAGGTTCAAGTTTCAGCTCTACCACTAGTTGTAGGACCTTAAACAAATTACTTAACCTCTCTATGCCTTCACAGTGCATTTTCTCATCTGTAAAATGTGATGGTAATAGTGCCTACTCATAGGGATATTGTAAGGTTTGAAAGAGTATTATACAAAGTGGCTTAGAACTGCTCTTAGCACACAGTGCTATATGAAGGGTATTCAAAAAGTTCAGGGAAGGATTCATATTACCTTTCAATACTATTTTTCCATGAACTGTTTGATGTACCCTTGTATTTGTATACATAGTATGGTAAATATTCATAACATCAAAAAGCCAAGATCATGAATGAATGATGAAACACCAAAATCATTTCCATGAAAGTCAGGAATAAGAAAAGAATATTCATACTCAACACTACTAATGTTTGTTCTGAAAACACCAGCCAAGTGGTCAATCAAGAGAAAAACAAAAAAACAAAAACAAAAATTGAAGAAGAGAAAAACACATTTTCTAAATACAGAAAAATAATAGATGGAATTATCATTATTTGCAGATGATGAGATACTATTCCTGAAAATATCAAGATAATCAACTGAAAACCTACTAGAAATAAATAGAAATTTGCTAAATCTATTTAACTCATTTACTACCCGAAAGTGATATTTAAGAGAAAAATATGAAAGCACTCTCAAAATGGTATAAGCTGGGAGCCTGAATCTCTCAAAAACTCACCTTGGCAGTATAATTCTGGGGACTCCCATGTGCCCAGGGCTGTACAGCTTGAAATTGTGTCTTCTGGGACACTGAAAAATCCTTCTTTGCAAGTGTAATGAACCTGGCTGCCCAGCCTGGAAGTATAATTTCCTACAATATAGCCATCTGGGACCTCAGGAGGGGTGCCACAGTCTATTTCTGAAAATAAATTAATGTCAAATTCATTACTATGTAAATGTAAATTTTCAAAATTCATAATCTCTCTCCTCCTCTACCTCATTCCCCCTACACAGCCCCAAGCCATATTTCAAGTAGGCTATTTCATTTCACTTAACTTCTGGGCATGTATCCAATGATTGTCATTATTCGATCTCCTGGCCTTCCATAGGAAATAGCATCCATACATGCACAAAGCTGACAGAACTTGGCAATCAACCCTCAGCAATTCATAAAGAGAAACTTCATTCAACAAAGTGAAAATGTTGAATTACAAAATACTTTAAGATATTTGTACCTTTATAATTTTCAGGGTCACTTTGGAGATGCTGAGTCCTTACCAGATCAGCTATGGTTACTATCTAGCATAGTGGTTAATATAAGAATATATGTTAACTGCTAAAAATCCCTGAAATTTACTAATTTTAGCTTTTTAAACATGGCCCTTTCTATCTTCTTTATTTATTTATTTTTTTGCAGCTGGCCAGTATGGGGATACGAATTTATGTCATTGGTGTTATAAGTCTGAGCTCTAAACAACTGAGCTAACTGACCAGCCCTCTATTTTGATTATTTCATAGGTCATACAAATGTGCCAAGGAACAGATAATCTCTACCCACATCTCCAACACAGACCTACAAACACAGGCCCAGAGCAGGGGAAAGGCACCATCAACAGAATCTCACCTTGAGAGGCTGCATTCTTTGGCAGAAACCCACCTGTGCATGACGTGGCATCTCTGGTCGGGTGGAAAGGCTCAGGCCCATTCTTTGGCAAGTATCCATCCATACAGTAGCATTCAAAGCTCCCATGAGTGTTTGCACATCGTCCTCCATGCCTGCACAGGCCAGAAACTTCACACTCATCTATGTCTTGAGAACCATCCCAAATACAAGAAAAGGAGAGAAAAACAAAAAGAAAAAAAAAAAGGGTGGGGGAACATTGTGACAGTCATTCTCTCTCATTCTCGATCTACCCTTATAAATAGATGCATTTGTTTGCAATTATATCATGAACTTTATTTTACTCCTTAAGGGTTCTTCACATGTATCCTTCACATCCTGCGCACTGAAAACATAGGAAGCGCTCAAGAAATACTGGTCAATGTGTTCTAGGAATTTATAAAAACCAACAACCTTCACCAGCTCCCTAACACCCCTGTAAATGAACTCAAAAAAATATGCTAAAAAAAATCCAATTCCTATAAAATGAGAAGGGTCCCAAACTCATACCAAAATGTCCAGAGTTTCAGATAAAAACAATTTACACCAGAGTGAAAAATTCTAGGAATGGACAAACGGCTTTCGAGCTCATGAGCACAGGATGGGTGGCAGGTAGTAAAGGGGTAATTAAGAAGGGTCTCACTAATTTTACCAAGATTAGAAGGGCTCAAAACAGGCTTG
>NW_007729697.1:120110-141117 GCF_000696425.1 Galeopterus variegatus
GCCCTCTATGACCACAGGCGGAGACCTAAGCCAGAGTCAGGGAGACTCCACAGGGAGGTGGGCAAGCAGCTCATAAACAGAAATGAGAGGGTCAGCCTGTGGCTCACTCGGGAGAGTGTGGCTCACTTGGGAGAGTGTGGTCCTGATAACAGCAAGGCCACGGGTTCAGATCCCATATAGGGATGGCCGGTTAGCTCACTGGGTGAGCGTGGTGCTGACAACACCAAGTCAAGGGTTAAGATCCCCTTACAGGTCATCTTTTTTTAAAAAAAAACAGATAAGAGCACTGCTCTGGGCAGTAGTGAGCAACTCCCTCCTGGCGTGCTTTTCCTTGGATTTGTCTTTCTTTGCTTCTTCCTTCTCTCAGAGTAGTAAAACATGACTCTTTAAGAATAAAATCCAGGGCCGGCCCGGTGGCGCACTGGAGAGTTCGCCGCTTGGGAGTGCGGTGGCGCTCCCGCCGAGGGTTCGGATCCCATGTGGAGACCGGTTCCCGCTCACTGGCTGAGCGCGGTGCGGGTGCAACACTGAGGGTTGCGATCCCGTTACCGGTCAGTAAAAAAGACAACACGGAAAAAAAAAAAAAGAATAAAATCCAGTTAAAACAAAGAGCTGGGATTTGGGAAGCAAGTTTACATTTGGAGAGAGCACTGGAAGAAACCTCAGGACAAGTATAAGCCTAATGCACAATTCCCCACGGAGACAAGCAGAATCCCGACATGTGTGTCTGAGGCCGTAGCAGGCGCAGGGCAGCTGAGCAGCTGTGGGGAGTGATTGACTCACAGAGAAAACGAGGCTCGCCACCCTGGGACAGAAACCAACAGACTAAACCTGGTCCTGGTAGGGTTAAGGATCTACATCTAGGAATGAAGGCGTTTATCTCACCGTAGGCAGACTATAGGATACAGGCTTTGGACAGGAGGTTCCAGGAACTGAGGAACAGCAAAGCATCCACTCCCTCCAGGTTCTTTTTTTGGCCTCTATCCCATTTCTCAGCCAAGGCTGAGGTGCTGTTACATTTCTCCAGAAGAAATGGCATCAGGCCCTGATGTTGTAGGAAATGAACTTATGGAAAAGAAAGTTGCTGCTGCCATCAGAGTCAGGATGGGTTCCCAAGACTTGGGGAATTCAAGGCCACAGAGAAGTTATTTTGCAGTTTTCAGCAGATCCTACAAGGGCCATCCCTATTTGGAGTCACGTTGGTGGACGGTGACAGCCCCAGGCCTCATTCCCACACCAGTCTCATTTCCCTCCACTTACTCTCAACCCACCCAGGTCAAACCACACTCACACAGGAAGTGCCGCAGAGCTTCTTCCCCTAGGTTGTGGCTAAGTTTCCGTGATTCCCAGGAGTCATTCAGGGGGCAGTTCTGGGGGCCAGTCATCGGCTGGTTCTCCAGAACTGGCTGGAATCATCCCATACCCAAACCCCCACCATTCATTCCTCATCTATATCATTGGTGACATCAAAAGAGGCCTACCTGCAACCAGCTCCTGAACTTGACTTCCACTCTGCAAAGTACAATAAACACCTGGGCTCAGGATTCCTTGGAATCCAGGAACTAGGATTCACATCCTGTGGTTCTAGGCAAACACTGGAAAACTGCTGATACCCCCAAACTTGCTAAGCTCTGTCCCAGCTAACGTCCACTGATGTTACTCTGGCAAGTGTGGTTCTGAAAGAAACTCAGAATCATCAAGAAACGTCGTCCATCAGCTTTTGCAAATGGATAACTAGAGACTTCAAGGAAAGGTTGTGGGAATGACTGCCAATGGACATGGAATTCATTTTGGGGTGACAAATATGTTCTAAAACGAGATAGTGATGATGGCAGCGCACTTTGTGAATATACTCAAAACCACCGAATTGTCCATTTCAAAAGGGTGAATCTTGTTTTGCAATGAGGAATATGCTAATTCCCTGATTAGGTCATCACACATTGCATACATGTATTAAAATATAACTCTGTACACCGTAAATATGTACAATCAATATGTTTCAATAAAAAATTAATTTAAAAGTTTAAAGTGTGAATTTTATGGTATGTGAATTACGTACAGCTCAATTTTTTAAAAGGTTCGCTAAATAATTGCAAGAAGTAGAAGAAATAGAAGCAGAGCCTAGATCGGGATTTCCTTCCAGGCAGATTGGTTCTTGTTTGGCTGACACCTATTTGGCCCTTGCATAAGATATTTTCCCCTCCTCCGTCCTCCCTCGCCCCTCCTACTTTGCTCCCTCTCACTCCCCCCTCCCGCCTCCCCCTCCTTGGAATTATACTGATAAACTGAAAAATATAGTTATAAGTTTTTCCTGGCAGACTCCCACACCTTGAAAACACAATTTCAGGTATCAAATCCTCCAGAAAGTTCCCCTGATCCCTTCCTCGCTGACAAGTTAAGTGCCACCTGGAGTAAATGCCCTTTACTTACCTATGACCAACACTCTATAGTAAAATTAGCCATCTGCCTGTCACCTCCCACTAGCACAGCCTTGACACGTAAGAAGTGCATGAGAAATGTGTATTGAATGAACTAAACCCTGGATCATTATCCTATTAGGTTTGTTTTTTTAATTAGTATCTTTTCTTTTTAATTAGTATCTTTTCTTTTTAATGTACCTAGTTTAATATTGCAACATTGCATTTCTGCAACATGTAGCCAATAATTTGCTACCTAAAACAACAGAATATTATAAAATGTTTTCTCCAAGAGAATGTGTTCATTCATGCCAGGAATAAATCAAATGTGCCCTTTGAGGGATTTTACCTCCGTACGGGTGAAAAGGGAGAATGAATCACGGCATCAGTACCTGTGGTTCCTGGTGGGTAAGAAGATAAAACATATTCTCCTCTCCCTTTCTTTTCCCTGAAAATCTTTAAATACCACAAAGCTTTTAAGCGATCATTAAGTCTATATAAAATCACCATAGAACCAGGAGTCTTTTTCTGCCTTTCCTCTTCACTACTGTTCAAAGATTTTCCTAGAAAGCCAAAGAGCTATATTATCATGACATGCTGTAAATAGAGTTCAGATAATAGAGAAGCCACTGCAAATTAGGAAGGTTTTTCCCTCCTCTTGTATTTTACCAAAATATGCCCAGAAATCTGACCTACAAGCTACTGTGATCCCAAAAGTCATGCTTCTCATTCAGCTTATTCCTATGGGAGGAAGCCCACATCTCTAATAGGGACCTCACTCTAACCTCCTGGGAGCCAACAGCTCGGGACCCACCGCTGGGCCCTAAGTGGGTAGTGTGCTCAGAGCTGATGAGTGCCAGAGTCACTCCAAGGATGTCCCACCTGTGGTTACAGGAACCTGCATGTGGCACAGCATCTCTAGGACTCCCTCCTCATTTTTCATTATAAAAATGTTTGAACACACAGAACCAGAAAAAGAATGAACGCCCATAGTCCTACATCCCAAGATTCAACAATTGTTCACATTTTTGCCATTTAAAGTTGTTTACAGAGTAAAGTAACACTAGATACTTCAATGATAACACCCCTAGATATTTTAGGATACTAGCATTTCCCAAAATAGAAATATTGCCTTAGGGCCGGCCCGGTGGCGCACTGCTACAGTGCACCACTTGGGAGCCAGTGGCGCTCCCGCCGAGGGTTCGGATCCCACATACAGACCGGTTCCCGCTCACTGGCTGAGCGAGGTGTGGGTGCAACACCGAGGGTTGCGATCCCGTTGCCGGTCCCGGTCCGGTGCAGGCGCGACACTGAGGGTTGCGATCCGTTGCCGGACACGAAAAAAGACAAAAAGAAAAAAAAAAAAAAAAAAGAAATATCGCCTTATACACCACAATATTATCATCCCACCTAACAAAAATTAACAATAATTCCCTAATACATAATAACTAATATTCAGTTCCTGTCCAAATTTCCCTCTTAGTTATTCTTAAAGGAGAGCCTCTCCCTTAATCACACCCTGTCTGGGCCTGCCCTCTCCCTGCTCGATAGCCCAGATACTGCCCTGTTGTCACCAGGTTGCCCACACCACAGTCCCTTCCTGGCGTACCTGTACAAAAGGTGCCGTCATTGGGAATGAATGTCTTCTTGTTGTTTGTGGCTCGATATCCTTCCAGGCAAATGCAGTAGAAGCCTCCGGGTGTGTTGTGGCAAGATGTGTGGTTCCCACAGACCAGAGTGGCTCCAAACTGGCACTCATTTTTATCTGTTGATATGTAGAGACAGCGCCCAGAAAAGGCTGTCAGTCCTCGCGATGTTCCACAACCCAGACTGTCCTCCTGTGCTACAGACTCGTGAATCAATATTGTGACAACAGCTTAATTCAGCAGCTATTTCCCTGGCCTCTTTTCCTTTCATCTGTGCTTCCCAGACTAGAAGACATGGGCCCCTCAGAGTTATGCACCAGGTGTAGACGAAACCACAAGAGAAACACAAAATCTCAATATGGCAATCCATCGTGTTTGAAGATTGGGAGAAGGGGATTCTTTTTGAACTTTTTCACACTTAAAAAGATCTTGTCATAGGCCAGAGGAAATAAATCCAGCACAATCCCACGTTTCCAGCTCAGCTATTCTCTTGGTTTTTCATGAAAGCCAGAGTAGGACAATTTTACATCCAATGATTAAGTGGAAAAATTGTTACTTCTGAGTTAACCAGGAAACACAATGGAATTAGTGCTGAAGCCTCATCCGGGAGCAGGGCTAATATGGTGGCAGGAACAGCTCATGATAATTGTCAGTGACCCATGTGAATAATGTTAGTCACCCTGTAAGGAGGGGCTGGAATACTGGCTGTGCGATGAGTCCACAGAAGCCTGCTCTGAATGTTTTTAAGTAAACAACTTGAAATCGAAAGACATACAGCGAAGGCAAATCTCCCTCCCATCTCTGTCCTCTAGCCTAGGGGTCAGCAGGCTTTTGCTCACGTCTCTGCTGCAGCTATTCACCCTGCCATTGGAGCACAAAAGCAGCCATAAACAACAGGTAAACTAATGAGCAATGCTATGTTCCAATAAAACTCTATTTACAAAAACAGGCAGTGGGTCAAATTTGGCCCGTGGGCTATATTGTGCCAACCCTGCCCTACCTGTAACTTCAGAGGAAACCCCTATGACCAATTTCTTTTGCTTCCTTTTAGACCTGATCTATCCAGCTAATCTGGACGGGGGGGGCGATCATCAATTTATGAGCTGGTAGTTTTTTGCTTTGCTTGTTACTTAGTGTTTGATTTTACCATTGGTTCCCACAAATCAATTTAATGGTGTTGGGAAAACATAGGAAAATGGTCGGGGCCCCTCAGATGTTCAGCATCTTGCTGAGCATTTGCTGTGGGCAGGTTGTGTGTGAGTGGAGTTAGTGCACCTGCGTGGTGCCACCGCCTTGGCTGGAGTTTACTGCCTCGGGTGGCTGTCCCCGCTTGAGCGGCCATACCTTTCCAGCCTGTGGCTTCCAAGGACCTGTTTGCCAGTTGCCTAGCTCGTGGACCTGCGTGTAAAGGATCTGGTGACTAGCCTGGCATGTGAGGAGTCTGGTGACCCAGCCTGGTGTGTGAAGGGTTTGTAACACAGTTGGGACAGGATTACAGGCAGGTAAAAGAGCCAGATAACTGGCGTGGTCGTGTAGCTTTATAATTGGCGTCACGAACAGGATTAAGAGCTCTACAATTGGTGATGTCAACAGGATTCCGACACTAGCCTTAGCTTGACAAATGGCCTCTCACAATTGCGCTCCATTCCTGCTAACCCAAAAGTACCTCCAAAAAACCTGTTGTTGTTTTCTTTAATATTACCTTTTTAAAATTTAATTGAACCTAGAACGTGATTCATATCAAAATTTTCTGTAGTAAGATTTGCATGAGAGCTTAGAGAGACAGAACAGGCAGGCCCTCAAGCTGCAGATAGGCCAAGTGTCCAGCCCAGTTACAGAACACTACACAGTGGTTTCAGCCACAAGCCCAGCTGCCCATAAAATGGGAAGTCCTCTCCTTTGCCATGGTTTCTGAGATATGTCTCCCTTGCAGACTTCAGTGGAAGGGAAAATTGGGGCTGTAGAGGATTCTAGAATTCTCAGGTCCCTTGGCTTAACACCATGTGATAGCACCTCTGGTACATGTATAACCCACCTGTAACCTGTGATCCAGTCTCAGCAGGCCAAATACTGGGCTATGCAGTGTCTGGTGTTTGGGAGCAAGTACTGTAGAAATTAATAAAGCCCCCTCCTCCCATTAAGAGAGGCTTCTATTCAAAAATCAAAGGGCTATCAAGAGTACAGCTAGCAGGGGGCTGGCCAGTTAGCTCAGCTGGTTAGAGCGTGGTGCCGATAACACCAAGGTCAAGTGTTCAGATCTTTTTTTTTTTTAAAAAAAAAAAAAGGAGGAGAGCTAGCATTCATGAGAGGAGGAAATCATCCAGGGAGGAGGCAGAAAAGCTTGCTCCTCAACTCTAACTTCATTTCCATGCTAGCAATTGAGGGTGGGCAGTAGGGGGAGCAAAAATTCCTGCAGGAACCTCAGACTGTAGGGCAGCCACGCTTCTCATGGGGAGAACTCTAAAGGGAAGGGATCAAAGAACGCACAACTCCAGCTTGCAGAATGGGCAATAGTGCATGACTATGAAAGTTTGTATCTCCAAAATGGAATATGACTTTTTGAACACAGAACTGAATTGTTATGCTTCTTTAGAGAGAAAAAAAGCACACACAAAGATATCACAACAAGGCTGTATACACCGTCTATCCACAACTGTAAGACAAAACTATCAATGTTTTCACTGCATGTAACAAGATTGCTGGGAAGAAACTGGGAAATTATTGCAACATTTACCATCATAAAATTGTTGTGAAACTCTCCCTTTCCCTGAATTGGGCTTGAACCTGGATATTGTCTCACTGTCGTGGATGAACAGGTACAAAATTGTGTTTTGTTTTTCTTCATGGTACTAATATAAGTAGTTTTGTATCAAAATAACCAGAGAAATTAAGAAATGCAATGTTCACTTGAGTTATTAAGTTAAACTCAAGGCTTAGAACAGATTTCAAATTTGTGTTGGGTCAGAGAGCTTCCAGAAATTCAAATTCAATGACCTCTAACATGAGAGATACTTCCTTAGAAACGCTAGCGAAAGGATACAGCCAAACACGAAAACAAAGACTTATTATAGTTGACAAAACTTCTTGTAATAAAAACATGTGAACAAGTTAACAATGTTTCCCCCAAAGGACATCAACTCTTTAACACCAGAGAATCTTGTTTCTTGATTCAACTTTTCAACTTAACCCAGGATTCAGAACTTACCAATGCACTGTGTCCTCCCATTGCCCACGAATCCATAGTTGCAAATACAGATCCTCCTCCCATCTCTTTCCTGGCATGTAGCGTGTTCATGGCACGTGGCACAGACATCTAAACCTGAATCACAAATTGTATATTTCAGAAAAAGAAAAGTTCAAAGTAAGATACATTTTGATGAGTGGACATTTATAATGGAGAACCAAAATTTGAATACCAAAATAAAACAGATCTAATCTCATCCTTATAAACCTCTAATTGGTAATCATTGCTCACAAAATAAAGTGCAAATTCCTTTATGTAGCAATCAATATTCTTAAAAATCTGACTCTAGACCAACTTCTCCAGCCTCATTGTTCCCAATCCCCAACCACACCCAGCACTGTCCAGGCAGATCTTCCCCTAAGACTGTCTTACTTTCATGCCATCATCACATGTTCCCTTTACCTAGAAGGCTGATGCCTCCTTCTCTACTTATTGATTTCTCTTCTCTATCTATAGTCAGCACCTACCCATATTTCAAGACCCAGCTTCAATGTCACATTCTTTCTGAGGTCTTCCCCATTCCTCCATTCTTAAAAAAAGTAAATGCCTCTTCCTCTGTGCTTCCCTAACACTTGTACATCCCAATATCAATCATGTTCATTTGTCATTATATTTAATTCCAGCTCTGTCTTCCCAGCTTGGTATTATGAATGAGCCGCTCAAAAACAGATAATGTCATTTGCCCATATGTTGTTATGGCACATAGACACTCAATCTATTTTTATTGACTGACCAGATAATGGAATCCAAAATCCTACCTGCTACAACTAAAAAAGCAAATGAAGTAGAGAGAAACACATGTGCCTATTCCTCAGTCCATTCCCCTTTTAGGGAAAAAGTGAATGTTTTTAAGATGGCAGTGAGATAATAGCCAAGTTCTAGCAGGATGACCAGATCCCAGTTACTTAGATAAACAGCACAAATGCTTGAGGCTAAAACTCCTAAAACATCCAAATCTACCAGATGGTGATACATGGCCCAAGATGAAACAAGAATTTCTACCCGAGGCAATGTGGGATATTGTGTTTCACTCTCAGCATCTCTGTAATTTCAGGAGGGGCCCAGTAAAGAGAACCTTTCCGGCATGGAATTTCATCTTCGTCTTGGCCCATTATTACCCAGGTACTACAGCCTAGCCCTCAAACTGCTCCAGGCATGAAACCAACTGAGACTGGGAGACTTGTAAATACTCTTCACCATGTTTGCTGCTTTGTTATAAATAAAAGAAAACACAGAAATGAGACAAACCACTAACCATCATGTAGTAATACCAAATTAACCATTGAATATTTACAAAATGTATTATATTTCAAACCATAAAAAAAAAATGCAACAAATTTCAAAGCAGTAAAACTTTTAGAGGCCATATTATCTGACCACCATGTAAAATGTAGTAAAACTACAAAAGAAAACATAATAATAGCATTTCCAAAAGAAACCTATTTGCAAACTACAGAACATTCTCCTAAATAATGCTTGGGACCAACAGGATATTAAAATTGAAATGTTTAATACTAGGTATAAAACTTGTATACTCCAGAAATTTTGAGTTTTATGTGTTTTTAGACTTTAAAAGAGAAAGAAAAACAGTCAAGGGGAAAAATTCCTAGAATTTTAATGCAACAAGCTTGAAAAAAAAGAAAATGGGACTTCAGGAATTAGTAAAGAAAAAAAGAAAGATGTGAAATAATTAGAAAATATAGTCATATACATTGGGGGAAAAAAAACTTTTCCCTAAAGTCAGTGCATTGTCAAGACCAGTAAAGTAGTCAAAACTAAAGAAAAACTGGTGAAGGAAAATGCACAAACATACAATATTAGGAATAAGAAAGGGCTTATAACAAAAAATACATAAAAGATTGCTTTTAATTATAAGAGAAAGACTTCTAGTTAAACACTATAGATTTAATATACTCTCAACCCCCGTCTTCTGAAAAAAATGACATGAAGGACTAGAAAGTTATAAACCCTGGAGAGAAGATGGTCGCAGACAAAGGATGTGAACAGTATTGCAGAAGGTGGGAAAGAGATCAACACATGGTGATGGCCTCAGCAAAGAGGAAGAACTAAAAGCCCAGAAAGCCTCAAGAATCAGAGTCCCCGAGTACCTCGGAAGACAGGAGGTACTTATGGGATAGGAATAAAAGCTCAAGGAACTGGTTGAAAATATCTACGGAGAGTAGTTAGATGCCCAGACCCTCTGACTGATGCTGGCACAGATGGAGTTTTACAGCTTGGAGGAAAGGAACCAGAAAGGCTCCATATTGCAGAGCAACGGGTAGAGTTGAAGTGAAGGTGAGTCCCCACACCTAGTGTCCATCCATACGGATTAAATATATTTAGCCATTTTAACATCTTAACTCATTAACACTTTAACAAATAACATTTTAGGGCTGACCAGTTAGCTCAGTTGGTTAGAGCATGGTGCTGATAGCACCAAGGTCCAGGGTTTAATCCCTGCACTGGCCAGATGACAAAAAAAAAAAAAAAAAAAAAAAAAAAAAAATTAAAACAGTGCTGTATTAGTCCTCTTGTGTTGCTTATAACAGGATACATGAAACTGGGTGATTTATAAAGAAAACGAAATTTATTGCTTACAATTTCTGAGGCTGGGAAGTCCAAAGTCCATCAAGTGGTGGCAACAATGACCTAGGGGTCTCACATTGCAAGATGGTGGAAGCAGAGAGAGCAAGAGAGAGAAAGACAGACACCTCTTCTTTTAGAGCCCTCAGAACCACACTCCACCATTTCTAATCCATTCACTACTGCACAGTCCTACAATCCAATCACGTCTTCAAGGCTCCACCTTTCAATTACCATAATAGGATTTTCCCACTCTTAACAGTCACAGTTGGGGCTGTTTCTAATATATAAAACTTGGGGGACACAATTTAAGCTTCTAGGGAACTTTGGGGGGGACATAATTCAATCCACTTTAAGTGCCATAAAGATTTGTCCATTTATAAAGACGTGCAACCAAAATCTTGGAAATACTCTTAAATAAGGGATCCTGGGAAAAGTTCAAAAACCCAGTTATGATCAACCATACAATGACGAATATTCTCCCCAATTTAATTTGTAGATAAAATGCAATCCACTAAAAACCCCAAATCTTGGGTACAGCATTTACGTTTGGAATAATTAAAAAGTTCTGGAGATGGATGGTGGTGACGGTCGCACAACAAAGTGAACGTACTTGATGCCTCTCAATTGTACACTTAAAAATGGTTAAAATGGTAAAAATTTATGGCATGTCTATTTTACCACAATAATAAAAAGATACAGAAAATTACATTTTAAAATCAACTTTATTGAGATAGAATGTATATACAATGCCCCCAAGTTTAAGTGTACAGTTCAGTAAGTATACAACCATAACAACTGTTTCAATCAGGACACAGAATATGTGAGTGCATAATTTGTTTATCCACACATCTGCTGATAGACATTTGGGGTTTTTTTTTGTTTTTTAATAGTTTTGCAACTGGCCAGCTCGCACACTTGGAAGAGCATGATGCTGACATAACACCAAGGTCAAGAGTTTGGATCCGGTACTGGCCAGCCACCATATATATATTTCACCTTGTTCAGCTGTGATTCCAAACAGGATCCAAGCAAGAGTTTCACAATCTGTTCTCTGGTTTTTATGGAGACTCACTCTACCCTTCTGTGTTAGTCTCTTAAAGCATTACATCAGCCTTGGAGGGCACAGGAAAGGGCGGGACTGTTTTCATTTGGGAACTACTATAATTAAAGCTGTAATTTTTTAAAAAGGAAAAAAACCCAAATCTTTATAGAGGAATTATTTTGTTTCAGGATTTCAAGTTTCTCATGATGCCACTGAGAGACAGTGGATAAAAGGCACAGAACAGCTTAACTAAAGTAACCCAAGCTAAGGAAGCCTACAAGAATCTTCCATCAAAAACCAAACAGGCACATTATAAGATGCTTCCCCAGTGAACAGGTAATATAAACTGTTTAAAGGCAAGAAAGATAAATAGACACTGAAATCACACACAAATATGTGTGTAGTGCCATAATAGATATAAACACTATATTAATGAAATTAACAATAAAAATGGGAAAATATTTAATTTTTTTCTTATATGGAACACTTGTCTTTATAAAAATGTAGCATTCATCTACATCCATTTCCGGAAACTTACATCAGATGGAAAATGACTATTTCTTGCAACTGTGGTGTTGGAAAAATATAGGAAAATGGTCAGGGCCCCTCAGATGTTCAGAATCTTGCCAAGTATTTGATGTAAATATGCACATGCACCCAGGTGTTCCTTGGTTATTGTCTAATGTAATTGCGCATGTGCACCCAGGTATCCTGGGTTATGGACTCAAGTATAAAGGATGAGTGGCTCTGATCCACAGGCCTCCTCACCCCCAGGATGCCTCCAGGGGGGTCATGGGGAGGCCGCTACTGCTGCTGGAGGCTGTTGCTGCAAGCTGTTGCTGCCAGGGCCCCCCAGACCCTCCGAGAGGCTGCCGCCACCTCCAGACCTGTAAGCTGCTGGACTTGTAAGCTGCTGCTGCCATTGCTGAGGACTGAGCTCGTGTCGTCTGCCAATGGCTCCTGGGCTCTTTCCCAATTACCTAGTGTGGACCTGCATGTGAGGGGTCTAGTGACCCAGCCTGGCATGTGAGGGGTCTTGTGAGCCAGTCTGTACAATGGGTTTGAAAGGTCTGAGCCCTAGCCCTGACAATACAAATGGAAACTTAGTATAACTAAAGTCATGAAACATTTTGGCTTTAGTTATGATTTGCCTTACTCGACAACTGGCATAGCCATGTAGCTTGACACATGGAGCAAATCTAATAAACATACAAAAAAAGTAATGAACAAAGAGGTGTGACTCAGATAAAGGAAGTTCACTCTGAATTAGTGAAGGATAGAATATAAATGTTTTAAAAGAAATTGAATTAAATTCAAGCTCATTCAATAAATAGGCCCAGTAAAACAAAATATGGCCTTGTAGGAAGGCAACCAGGTATCGGGGTAGGAAGGCAGCCAGGTATCGGGGTAGGAAGGCAGCCAGGTATCGGAGTAGGAAGGCAGCCAGACACAGGGGAAAAGCACCAGACTTGAAAGTCAGAATTGAATCCTAAATTTAGGTGAGTCTATTGGGTTGTGTAACCTTGAGCCAATCATGTAACCTTTCTGGGTCTCAGTCTTTTCATCTGTAAAACAAGCGCTTTGGGCTTCTCAAATTTTCAAGTCATTCAAATCACTAGGGGCTCTTAATCTTGTTAAACCACAGGCTCTGATTCAGTGGATCTGGGGTGGGGCCCTATAGTTTGCTTTTTTTTCTTTTTTTGGCTTTTTGTGAGATCGGCCGTGCGCCACGGGCTCAGCCCATTGCATTTTTAACAAGCTCCTAGATGGACCACATTTTGAGTAGAAAGGGTTAAATGACCCCTAAGTTCCTTTCTCCCTAAAGTTCTGACACTTCTTCCTTAAGAGATCTATTTTAATGGCCAATTAAGAATAATTTAACATATATCAAAACTGTAGATAGGAAGAATAAGATCTAGTGTTCTACAGCAATACAGAGAGAGTACAGTTAACAAATTTCTGTATAACTTCAAGGAGCTAGTCGAGAGGATGTTGAATGTTCCCAATACAAAGAGGTGACAAATGTTTGAGGTGACAGATATGCTAATTACCTTAATATGATCCTCCTACACTGTAAAAATGTACCCAAATATCACACTATACTCCATAAATATATACAACTATCATGGGTTAAAAAAAAAAAAGAACTTAGCATATATAGACAATGGACTACTATACAGCCATAAAAAATGAAACCCCATCATTCAAGGCAACATAGATGAGACTGGAGGACATTATGTTCAGTGAAATAAGCCAGACACAGAAAGACAAATACCAAGTGTTCTCACTTATACGTGGAAGCTAAAAAAGTTGATCTCATAAAGTACAGAGTAGAATAACGTTTACTAGAGGCCAGGAAAGGGACAGGGAGGGGGAGTAGGGGGAGGTTGGTTAATGGATACAAACTTACAGCTAGAATGAAGGAATAGTTCTGGTGTTCCACAGCACTGTGGGGTGACTGTAGTTAACAACAATTTATCCTATAATTACAAATAACTAGAAGAGAGGGTTTTGAATATTCCCAACACAAAGAAATGATAAATGTTTGAGGTGATGAATATGTTAGTTACCCTGTGTTGAGAAAACAGAACAACTGAATCGCCTCAGGGCTGGTTGGGGGTGGTTCAGTAAACAAATTGTGTGTGTGGGTGGGTGTGGGTGGAGTTAGTGCGCCTGTGCGGCGCCTCCAACTTGGCTGACTACTGCCTCCGGCTGAGGCTCTGCACAGCCATGCTCTCCAACCTACGACTTCCAAGGACCTGTTTGCCGGTTACCTAGCTCATGTGACCTGTGTGTGAGGGGTCTGGTGACCTAGCCTGGCCTGTGAGAGGTCTGGGGACCCAGCCTGGTGTATGAAGGGTTTGTGACCCAGTCTGGAACGAGCTTGAGGGGTCTGTGAGCTCCAGTTCCAGCCCTAGATCAACAATTGGCCCAGATGGTGCAGGATTACAGGCAGGTAAAAGAGCCCAACAACTGTTGTGGTCACGTAGCTTTACAATTGGCGTCACAGACAGAATAAAAGAGCTTGACAATTGGCGACGTCGGCAGGATTCCAACATTAGCCATAGCACCACACCCTGATTTGATCATTTCACATTGAATCCATGTATCAAAATACATATATCACACTATACCCCATAAATATGCATAATTATTATGTCAATTAAAAATAAAATAATAGGGTTCAGATCCCTATTCTGGCCAGCTGCTCTGTCCCAAAATAATAAAAGTAAACAACAAAATAAAATCAAATAAAAATTTTTAAAAGAATAATTTAGCATAAGAGCAACCCCAAGGATAGTTCCTGGCATGCAGCAGAACTTGGCTCAAGAAATGTTTGCTCCCCAGACCAGCAAAAAAGACAAGATAGGTGCCAGGCAACCAAAGGCTTCTCAGACCACCTGCAGAAGAGAAAGTGTTTTCCAGAGAAAAGTGGGGGAGGGAGGCACCCCAGTTGAAGCTTGTTATTCAGCCACGGTTACCCTAGTCTGCAGGGCCTTGTAGGGCAGCCCTCTGAATTCTAATAACTTGAGAGAGCAAACAGTCTCCTGGGGGGAAAAAAAACTTATCCCAAGAAAGGCAGGGAGTATAACCTCAATCCTAGGACAGATGTGAGCGGGGGTGGGGAGACCGCTTCTGACCACACAAGAGTCCAGTGTTCAACAGCCTCTAGCTCAGTTAAGAATCATCTGGAGCTAGAGCAACTAACTCAATCCAGTTTTAATACAAAAAGTCCTGTGTCCCAGAAACACCTCAATTTGGTGCAAATCAAGACAGTTGGTTACCCTTCCTGGAGAGCCTGTTAAAACGGAATTCCCAGAGATTCTGATTGAGTAGGTGTGGGGTGGGACCTAAGAATGTGCATTTCTAAGACTCTCCCAGGTGGCCCACACTATCAAGGACTTGCGTCAGAATCCTGGGGAAAGAAAAGGCGATACTGAAAGAAATCTTTCACCAAGTCTAAGCTGTCACATAACACAGCTATAGGATCCATGTGACAGAAAGAATAACTAGAGAGAGGAATTCTCCAGGCCAATAGAAAGATCACCATGCCTTTGCCATGTCCTGCGGGAGAGCTTTGTCAGGGGGTGGCTTCACATCCAAGTCAAGGATGACGTTATCTCTGTCATCAGCAGACTCGGTGCCTGACAGCAGACAGGTGGCCGCCATGCAGTAACTGAGGGGAATGACTGTGGAAGCCAGGGGCCCCCACGGATGCCTAGAATTACTGGCAGAGTTGGAGATTCCAAAATCTAGAAGAGCCTGGCAAGTACTCTTCGTTACTATTATTGTATCCCTCAGATAGGTTCCCTTCCCTTCTGCCCTCTCCAGTGACTGAGCAAGCCAGTTAAAACCACATCCAACAATAAGAGGATACAACAGGTTTTGGTGTCTGAGCCAGGGTAGGAGTCTTCTCTCTTGCTTATGTGATTTTAGGCAAGTTAAACTGTCAGTCCTCCAATTTGAATTTGTGAGATCGTATTGTATGATTAAATGAGAAATATAAATGCTGTATAAATTCTAAAGCACTATGCAAATGTGAGAGATAATTTACATGAGTATTTATGTCTATTTCCATAGATCTTGTTATCGTTAGAGTCAGTCATGCAAGATGCAGCACCTGGTATTTGGCATAGTGGTTAAGAGCACTTGGATTATAACCCTAGCCCTGCCATTTACTAGCTGTGTAATCTTTGACTATCTCTGTGCCTCAGTTTCCTGTAAATCTGTAAAATGAGGATAACAAACCTAGCCCATGTGGTGGTTGTGAGGAATAAAAGTAAATGAGTTAATATATATAAAGCAATCAGAATACAACATTGTTATATCCACTCAACAACGCTTTGTGAATGAATAAATGAAAGTGCTGTCATTGATGGTTGCATGATACCAACAGGAAGAGTGATGGGGAACTGTATTGATGCAAAAATCCAGAGCAATATCTCTGTGTGGACAGATGCTTACCTCTTCACAGGGCTGGTATTCTAGAAACCATACTATCCAGATTTACATAGTCACTCCTGCCTTCCCCATATCTTCCCAGCTTTCTGGGTAATACCTGCTGTCGACGTTGGAAGTCCCGCTTCCTCTGCTGGCAGCCTCCACAAACAGCTCTCTCTTTGGACTTCAGTACGCAAGTAACAACTTAACATGCATTTCTGAGGCAATAGCCAATGGACATTAAACACAATAAAGAGATTCTGTCCACAGTCAAGAGAAGAAGGAAGTTTTAAAAGCACAAATGGAGTGCTTGAGTTTAAATCTGTCTAAATCTGATCCTCAGCCATTCACAGTCAAAACGAACAAATTTACCAAACAACCTTCATGAGATTCTGTCTCTCAAACTTGTGGAGACAACAGGAATAGATTAAATGAACGTAAGCCAAGGGGGCCCAAAACTCAGGAAGAAAAAAACATTCTCAAGTCTTCTACAACACTACATATAATTGCATTGCTCTTAAGAGACTGCATCAAATTCCAGAAATGGAAAGTACCCAAGAAACCTCATATTCTCTCCTTTCCAACATCCCAAAAAGAAAAAACAAAACAAAACCAGAAACAAAAACATAGCCTCTGCTTCAAAATCACCCAAGATGGAGACTACTCTACTGTCTCAAGCAATGTAACCTTTGAAGGGCAATTCAAACCATCATAGATTTCCCACCTGCACCCAAACCCAGGACTGACATTCCCCATCAAGAACCCTTAACTTTTTTCCTCGAGTAAAATGGTTCGTACGACCCTCAGCTTCCTTCTCACTTTCTTTTTTTTTTTTTTTCTCCCTATATAAAGATGACCAGTAAGGGAGGGGATCTCAACCTTTGACTTGGTGTTGTCAGCACCACGCTCAGCCAAATGAGCAACCGGCCATCCCTATATAGGATCCGAACCCGTGGCCTTGGTGTTATCAGCACTGCACTCTCCCGAGTGAGCCACGGGCTGGCCCCTCACTTTTTTATTTGACCAAGTTGAACCAGCAGTTGGGCTCCCACACCTGGCTTCCAGACCAGAAACCAACCTACACTGAGTGTCCCAACGTCATCACTGAGCCTTGAGTTAAGCAGCCATTCATTTAGGCCACATACTAAGGTCTATGTCCAGCAGTCACCCACTCAATCCCCACAGGGGCTTTTTACACTGTCTCACACCTGACTCATTCTGTATGCTTTTTTTTAATCCATGCAACTCATTTCCCCCCTCTCCTCTGCAGAGCTGAAGCCAATAGACCACTTGCTACTTTGAGCAGTAGAGATCTGGGAACGCATTTTAGGATTTGACCACAAGGCTGAGGATGTGCCCAGGGCCAAGTCTTTGGAGGTAGAAAAAAGGCCACTGTGGGGATTTTCATTTATTCTAATCCTCCACCCTTACTTTAAGCAACTTTAAACCACTACAGAACAATCCACTCTCCTTTTCTCCTGTTTCCTCCTCTTTTCCACTCTGAGTAAAGCATATGCTACCGTGATTCACGAAAATAGAGTGAAGACCAGGCCTAAGACATGCATGATTAGTGAAGTCAGTGCATGACGTACAGTGAGAACAACTTCCCCAAGTCTCTCCACCATCGCTCCCCCGTGACTCTCAAGGTCTGTCCTCCCTGTGGCCTTCCCTAACCCCAGCCAGGCCTGACCCAACAAGTCCCACTGCCACTCCCAGACTTGAGCAATGCCAGGAAAGGTTACGAAACAGGAATGACTGGTTCCACCCCTCCTCGCCCATTCCTCACCTTTAGATTCCCCTGGGGCCTGGCACCCCACCCCACCACCACCACCCTCCTGCTCTACCAGTTACGTACCTCACACTTTCCCCACTCTCAGGCCATCTGACTTTGGCTCTCCTCCCCAAAACATCTTCAACACCAATTAAATGTAATTCAGCACATGTCACCAGTGAAAGACAATATCCAAATGGACAATGACCAGACCATGTATAAAAACAGAACTCTGACCCACAATCACAATCGGTCCAGGAACTCAAACCACAACCTCTGTAGCAATCAGCCCCAAATGGTCAGGACTTAATAACATCCAGCTTTCCTAATTTTTGCCCCCGCTTCCCACTTAGGACCAACCAGAGAAAGCCAAATATGCCCCTTTCACCAATCGTATAAAATGCTGCTGCTGCTAAGCCTACCTCCAGCTTCCCTGTGCTGGGCATACCTGAAGTCCTCCCGTTTTTCCACTATAACGCTTTCCCATGCCCCTGCCTGCCTTTGAGTCTCTGCCAAACGCAAGGGATGGTGGCTGACTCCCCTCGCTATAGCAAGCTCTGAATAAATAGCCTTTGCATGTCGCTATTTGGGTGGTCTTCATGTATTTCTGCTCCAGATTCCTAATACAAGCAAGCCACAATCCCTACCCACAGGGAGCTCTTAGGCTCGTAAACAATTACAGTGCAGTATGGCATAAGTGCACAAAGGAGGCGTGGGCGTGGTATCACTGGTACTGCAGAGAGAGGTGGACAGCTCTAACGGGCAAGGACAGCGGGGCGGGTTTTGAAATATGAATAGCACTCACTAAGCAGGTGGCTGCGGGAGAAGCAAACAGCACTTCTCCATTCTTCATTCCTCCCCTTGCACAGACCAACTTCACTTGGGCCCCATTAAATATCTCACTTATTTTTCCATTTTCAGTGTCTCCCTCTACTGAATAATGCCTCTCAGTCTAAGGTGTGCTTGAGTCAGCTTTACGCTCCCGCAAAATCTTGCACTGACTTGGCCAGCCCAACTGAATGGTACCTTCATTTTCCTTCTAGCTTCTTTAAAGAGCATCCACCCTATAGCCAACAGTACCTCTTCTTTAAAGTGTCCCCAGTCTGGGGGACTGGCCAGTTAGCTCAGTTGGTTAGAACACAGCCTTGTAACACCAAGGTCAAGGGTTCAAATTCCAATGCCCACCAGCTGCTAAATTTTTTTTTAAAAAAAGAGTATCCAGTCTGCAGCCAAGAGTATCTCTTCTTTAAAGAGTATCCACTCTAGGGCCGGCCTGTGGCTCACTAGGGAGAGTGTGGTGCTGATAACACCAAGGCCACGGGTTCAGATCCCTATATAGGGATGGGGGGTTAGCTCACTTGGGAGAGTGTAGTGCTGACAACACCAAGTCAAGGGTTAAGATCCCCTTACCGGTCATCTTTAAAATAAAATAAAAATAAAGAGTATCCCCTCTATTGCTAAGAGAACCTCTTCTTTAAAGAGTATCTACTGTCTACCCTCACTCTAGAGCCCTGGCCGCTGGCTCATACCCTCCCTTCTCTGCTAGCTCTGGGTCACACTGACCAGAGTCACCAAGTCCAAAGCCTTTTTCTCAATCTCCACCCCTCAGCTCCCCCCGCCACCCCGTTTCCTTAACACTGTTGGATACTAGCCCAGCCTACCTATTTGGCTGCTGCTTCTTTTCTCCTCTACTTGTATCTACCACCTAAACTTGGTCTTCTCCAAGAATCTGCCCTTAGTCCTCTTATTCTTGTCAACTTCAAGGCTTCAAGTGACCCTCAAGGCTTGTAGGGACAATCAAGTCCACATTGCTTATAGACTTGCTAAGCCTCCAGTCTTGCCCCACGCTGTCCACTGTCAGGAAACCTGCCCCCCATGAAACCAGATTCTCCAAGGTTGTAAATGAAAGGAGAATGTCTACATAAGGAGAGGAGACTCAAACAGGCATCTCTGACTTCCATTTCCCAAATTTCACCCCACAGCCTTTAAGTAGTCTAAGTGTTACCTAAGTACCTAATAGCCATGTTCAGCCATCTTAGCCTGGCAATTCAACGAGACCATATTAGACAGTTTCCTAGAATAAAGAGGCTTCACACAAAGATCCTGAAATACGCTCCAAGGGTCTACATGCTTTTATGCACACTGCCATGGGAGACCAACTCAGGGAGGGAAGTAAGAAAGCCTATTAGAGCATTAGATGTACAAAAAGGCCACTCCAGAAGGTTAAGCCATCAAGAGAAACCCACCACTGATGGTAAAACTCCCAAGGCAAAGAGAATTTGGGGGCACGGAAATCTGAGTCCCTCCATATCTCCTTCCTTGGAAATTCCCTTCCACTTCAGGATCAGTGTTTGGTTTTACTCAGGAAGCTGAGGGGGTTTCTTAGTCCCACTTTTGATGTCACTCCCTGAACAAAAACCTGCAATGGCTTCCAATGGCCTCCCAGGAACAGCTAAGTCCAAAAGCTTCGGGCTGCAGTCAGGACCTCTGCCCTCTGGTGAAATCCATCTTTATTTCCACCCAGCTTTTCCCATCCATTTCCTACATACCAAACTGAGCCACAGGCCCCCATCCCTTGGAGCCTCCATGTGCTTGCTCACGTTGTCTGTCCCCTTGTCTGAAATTCATTCATTCTACACGCATGTGTGGATAGCTGACTACCCCCTCTGCTATGAGCTAGGATGCCTTTTCCTCATGGTCCCATATGCAAATATTACCAGTCCTTGATGGCCCAGCTCAAAGGTCACCTCATCCACGAGGCCCCCCAATTCCCCCAGCTGGAAGTAATCTTTTCCTCCTCTGACCACCCACACCTTCTGGAGCACTTGCAGCACTCTGCCTTCTGTTACAGTTCTGTGGGTGAATGTCACTTCCCCTACATGTCTGAATCCTCTGTATAACTCCTACCACGCTCAACATTGCGTTTTGCAGAGGAGGGGGAAAAAACTATTCCAATTGCCTGGAAATAGATCATTTGTATGTGTGAGCTCAACTAGGGCCAGTACTGCGCTCTCACATCCTGCACAAGGAAGCTATTCAAAAACCGTCTGCTGAATGAACGAATGAATGAATGAATGAACGAACTCTTTATTCCTGAAAACTTTCTAAACTTTTTTTTTTTCCGGCTGGCCGGTAAGGGGATCCGAACCCTTTCTTCACTTCTTTCTCATCATATTTAGCATCCAGTCCTTCACCAAGGTGAAATAATTATAAGTAGAAAGAAAATTGCTTGAGGTCAAGAATGTGTCGTGCAGAAGCCACCGCAGAGCCGGAAGCGTGACAGTGCAGCGGAACCCCGTCCCCGCCCTTTCCGCAGGGCGCGGCTCTCCCCCGGCCCCCGCCGCGCCCAGCCCCCACCTC
>NW_007729697.1:141757-152198 GCF_000696425.1 Galeopterus variegatus
CCGCGGGGAGGGGGCCGGCCCGGCCGCTTCCGGCGCCGCGAGGGGGAGCGGAGGGCGCCGCGGGTCCCCGGGAGGCCGCGGGCCGCGGGCTTTCCCTCCGGGCCGGCGTCGGCGCCGGGAAGACGCTCATTCATTCAGTCGCTGGGCCCATCCGCTCCTCCGTGCACCTGCTGCGTGCCAGGCGCGCAGGAGCAGAGACGGGGCCGGCCTTCTCGCCACTTACGTTCCGAAAGGGGGACAGACACTCATCAGATAATGCATAGTGGACGGAGAGCCCCGCACTGTGTTAGGAAGGAAACGTCTGCCGCGCCTGTGCGACGCTCAGGCGACCCACGCCGGTCGGGGGCTCAGCGAGGCACCCCCGGCGGAGGCAAAGGAAACGAGGGACAGGCAGAAAGCGCGGGAATCTTTGAGGACGGGGAAGAGCTGGGATGAGGTGGCTGCAGCTCCAAGAGCGAGGTGAGAGAGCGAGAAGCCATGGGCCCAGGCCACCCACGGGCGACAGACTTGACCAAGTGACAAGACCGTGAGAGCAGAGCCGGGACGGAGGGAGGGGCTGGCAGACGTTCCCGCGGCTCCAAGGACGCGCTTGCGGCGTCAGGGAAGCCAAGACCTGAAGGATGAGAAAGACGTGGGGGAGGAATGTAAGCGGTGACAAAGGCATGTACGAAGGGGCAGAGACAAGAGAGTGCATTCTAGAAATGGGGGGGGGGGGCTTCTTAGGGTGGGGACAGATGATTGGAGAGAGGCCTTAAACAATGTAAAGGAGGTTGCTGAGAAGCTGTAACAGGCTTTTAAGAAGGGAGTGACTTCATCAGAGAAGGCTCTGTCTGCTCCGTGGGATTGGGGCTGACATTGGGGCATGGGCGGCAGGACGTCCAGCCCACAGCTGCCGCAGGAAGCCAGGCATTAGAATTCACGTCCTGGCATTGGCAAATGAGTGTGGGAAGGAGTGGAGAGTAAGAGTGGTGTGTAAGGGTAGAATCCACTGGATTTCATGACCAGTAGAACGTGGAGAAGGAAAGAGAAATTACAGGTGCCATTTAGATTTCTGGTTTGGGCAACTGGGTGGAACAGTGGCCGGAGCCCCTGAGCTAGAAATCCACAGGGAGTTGCATGTTGGGGTAGAGGGTGGAGGCTGCAGGGGAGAAGAAATAACATCTAGTGTGAAGGCTTTGAGCTTGTGATGTCTGTAGGGCCATCCAAAGTCAGGGGCCCCCACTACACCCCATATCCTCACTTACTTTCTCTACCTTGAATTGCCCTAAATCTAACCACATGTGAACACACTCATATGAGGGCTAAACTTGTTGTGCAGCCTTAAAAAGTAGTAGTTGTTAATGAACTTCTTAGACTTGTTTGTAGCAGGCTTTCTTGCTCATTATTTTTGTTCATTAAAGATAGGCACCTGCTTTTGGGAAGCAGTAGATAGACAGTTTGGGTGCTATTATTTTGGGGGTTGGGGTGCTGTTATTATATTGGGTCTATTATTTAGACAAAATTTTTGTTAAGCCCAGCTCTCCGGGAACTTTGAAATCATGTGATTGTTTTAACATATATACTACTCTTTAAGTCTTTTTTTTTTTTGTCTTTTTCGTGACCCGTAAGGGGATCACAACCCTTGGTATGGTGTCGCCCGCACCACGCTCAGCCAGTGAGCGCACGGGCCAGTCCTATATAGGATCCGAACTGTGGCGGGAGCATCGCTGCGCTCCCAGCGCTGCACTCTCCTGAGTGCGCCACAGGGCCGGCCCATTTAAGTCTTTTTTAACCAACATACACCTCTCCATCCCCACCATGCCCTCTGCAAAATAAATAAATGTAAATATATATGTATATGTATACTTTTTAAAAAACTGATGATGTGGGCCGGCCACGTGGCGCACTGCTATAGTGCACCGCTTGGGAGTGTGGTGGTGCTCCCGCCGAGGGTTCGGATCCCACATACAGACCGGTTCCCACTCACTGGCTGAGCGAGGCGCGGGAGCAACACTGAGGGTTGCGATCCCGTTGCCTGTCCCGGTCCGGTACGGGGGCAACACAGGGTTGCGATCCGTTGCCGGACACGGAAAAAGACAAAAAGGAAAAAAAAAACAAAAAAAAACTGATGATGTCAGGAAAAATTATCCAAAACTTGAAAATAAGCAAAAAAGATTACTGGATGGCCTGTCATTGGGGTGCTGGGTGCTGGTTCTCTAGTGTTATGCACCTTCCATTGATTTCCTATTGACTAGGCTACTTTGCAGCTCTATAGGGATAGAAATTAACTTGATGATAATTCAAAAGATTCTTGTCCATAGCAATGGCAATGAATGTTTTACAGTAGAAATATAAGAGATTTCTGCCAGGTAAAAAATAAGATAAACCCAGTAATTACATTTTGTTCTAATGATATTAACTAGTTAACAAATTTGGCATCTATTAACAATTTCATCATTCTTCCCTTCAAATTTTCCTTTGAACTATCTTACTAGTTCTCCTTTGAAGTCATCATCATACTGAGTCCTTCATTAATTAGGTGAATAGAATCTTAGATAGGTTTTCATTTTATATTTGCATGGGTCCTGTTTTTTACTTCTTTGAAAATTATACTTTAGCACAACCCATGTTATTCTACGTTAGATTCTGTGACCTTCACCAATTCTTTTTATTGGCTCATTGTTTTGCTTTCAAACAATTTTTTTTTGTAAAAAAAAAGAAAAGAAAACTTCTTACCCAGTGGTGATGAGTTCATTAGATTCACAGAATGAAAAATAATCTCCTCATCAGTATTTGTCACAAGAATTAAAGCAGAACACTGAACCAGTGCTAAATTTGGAGCAGTGGGATTATTGCTGAGAAAATATTTGACTTTAGAAAAATGTACTTTTAGGAGTGAGTGGCCAATTGAGCTAACTGGCCAGCCCAGTTCCAAATGTTGGTGCAAGTGGCCAGACGGGATTATTGTCACAGCCATACTTAATCTTTCCACCTTTTCTAACCACCTTTTCCCTAATTTCTGTATAACTTTATGGAAAGGGCCTAAAATGGAGTCAGGCTCACAGTCCCACAGGCTGTATCCTTCATAATAAACTAGCAAATGTAAATGAAGTGTTTTCCTGAGTTCTGTAAGCTGGCCTAGCAAATTATCAAACCCAGGAGGATTATAGCGGAACCCCCAATTTATAGCCAGTCAGAACAGGTCACAACCTGGCACTTGTGATTGGCGTCTGAAGGGAGGGGCAGTCTTGTGGGGCTGTGCCATTAACTTGTGGGATCTGACACTATCTCCACATAGATAGTGTCAAAATTAAATCAAATTATAGGACACCTAGCTGGTGTTTGCTGGAGGATTGTTTGGTATGTGGGAAAACCCCACACATCTAGCCACAGAACTGTTCTGTGTTGAGTGTGAGAGTACAGAAGGAAAAAAGTTTGTTTTTTTCTGTCAGATACACACACACACAATTAAATATGCAAGTGCTTTCAAATAGGAAAGCCTACCATCAATGAACCACATAGCTCTGAAGAATGTACTAGATTAGATTTGCCACATGTCCTCCACAAAAATACTTACCAAGGGCGAAGGAAGTTAGGGTGAAAAAAATAAAAATATATGGAACAAAAATTTAAAAATTATATGCACCCTTCTAGTTACCATTTGTACATAGTAGCGTAATGTGCAGATCTTATAATATTTGAAGTTTTAATTCAGAATCACTTTGTAGGAATTGTTGAAAAAAATGCAAAAAAAAACTTCCTACCAATTCAAAGCACTTTATTTTGCTCCCATCTACATCTTGTTCACTACAGTCAGTTCTTTCTTCAGCTACCAGTTTCCTGGCCCCACAAGAAAAATGATCTATTTGCACACTTAAAACATTTCTAACTTCATTTTTTTTTTTTCTTATAAAGATGACCGGTAAGGTGATCTCAACCCTTGGCTTGGTGTTGTCAACTCCATGCTCAGCCAGTGAGCGACTAACTTCATTTTTAAAAAAGCTTTTTTATACTAATTTACTCATCAGAGGGGTTTCATGTAGTTAGATAAAATACTTAAATCCCCCTAAAATATTGAGATTACTGGCTGCTGTGGTTTGGATGACTGTCCCCTCCAAAATGCATGTTGAACTTCCATTCCCAATGAGGCAGCGTTGGTTGGGAGGTGGAGCCTAGCGAGGGGTGTTTGAGTCATGGGGGGTACATCTCTCATGAGTAGATTAATACCCTCATTTGGGAGTGAGTGAGTTCTGGCTCTTTTAGTTCCCCCAAGAGCTGGTTGTTAAAAAGAGGCTCTTTTAGTTCCCCCACCTTGCTTCCTCTCTTACCATGTGATCTCCTTGCACAGGCCAGCTCCCCTTCCATTTCTGCTATGAGTGAAAGCAGCTTGAGGCCCTTGCCAGATGCAGCTGCCCCAGAATTATGAGCCAAATAAGCCTCTTTTCTTTATAAATTACCCAGTCTCGGTTATTCTGTTATAGGAACACAAATGGACTAAGACACTGAGCAGTATCTGAAGAGATCTTAAAGGATCACTTTGTGATCAAGAGAGCCTCCCAAAGAGACCCGTTCCAAAACAAAAGTCTTCTTCTACCTTTGGAGGCACAGGAAGGAAGTTTCTGACAGTTTTAGAATTGCCAGTTTGTTCCTGTCTCCCGTCATCAAAGGTTAAGAAATATTGAGGTCTATCTTAATGCATCTTGCTACACAATCAAAATATTCAGCAACAATGAAGAGATATTTGTACACCGATGTTCATAGCAGCATTATTCACAATAGCCAAAGAGTGGAAGTGACCCAAGTGTCCATGGACAGATGAATGGATAAGCACAACATGGTCTATACACACAAAAGAATATTATTCAACCTTAAAAAGGTAAGAAATTCTGACACGTGTTACAACATGCTACAACAGGTTAGAGCATGGCGCTGATGACACCAAGGTCCAGTGTTTGATCCCTGTACTGGCCAGCCACAAAACAAAACAAAACACGCTCCAACGTTGAAGACATTATGCTAAGTGAAAGAAGACAGTCACAAAAGGACAAACACTGTATGATTCCACCCCTATGGTATATTTAAAGTAGTCAAATTCATAGAGACAGAAAGTAGAATGGTGGTTGCCAGAGGCTGAGGAGGAAGGGGGAATGGGGAATTAGTGTTTAATGGGTAGAGTTTCAGTTTTGCAAGATGAAAAAAGTTCTGTGGTTGGTTAGTAGTGATGGTTACACAACAATGTGAATGTACCTAATATGGAACTGTACTCAAAAAAATGATAAAATAGTAACTAAAAAAATCAATGACAAAAACATTTACATGCCGATTTTTTTTATATATCAGACAGGCACTAAAGTATAGGACTTTCCAAATCGATTTTGGATCCTGGCAAATTTTGGATCCCATATAGCAATTTACAGGAAAGGTTTCTTGGAAAGCCCCAACTCCCAACTCTCCTGGATGGGATTCCAGGAGAGCCCTGAGTGGGCTGTGGGGAGCCAGGGGTGCAGGGTGGGGAAGGCAGGCAAATAGAAGGATTTCAGTCTGAACACTGGCCCAGTGTCTCTAGGGATTTTCTTCCAGGGTGCCCTTCACTTTGTCTTTGCTTCCAACACGAAGTTTGGAGTTTGCCAGGTGGGTTCCCATCTGGATATAAGGTCAGAAGGAGAAGGGGGCAGGGAGGCTGGATACCAAATATCCTGGGACTCTCCTGGAAAAATCCATTGCTTGGTTACCACACACCTGACCAGAAGTGATGTACTGCTTTACCCAGACGCTGGTTTGGGAAGGCCACTACAGGCTTGCAAACTGTAAATAAATCTTTTATATGTGAGAGTGTTTCAGGAATGGCTTGAATATCTTATTGTAATGAGTATGATATACTCTGGTGTGGTGCTTGTTGCTTTAAGGTTGTGTTAACAGGAATGGTTTAAATGTTTGAAGGCTTTTAATTATATTGGCTGAAAACTTGCATGTTAGAAACAGGTAAAAGTGCGGTCCCTCTGTAACAGCCCACCACTCCCCACACATATCTATCCCTAGCTGAGGCAGC
Source organism: Galeopterus variegatus (assembly GCF_000696425.1). Lineage (NCBI taxonomy): Eukaryota > Metazoa > Chordata > Mammalia > Dermoptera > Cynocephalidae > Galeopterus > Galeopterus variegatus. The sequence continues at coordinate 147,786 of NW_007729697.1, forward strand.
ATCTAAGAACACCCAAAGCCACTTGGAAAGGAATCACATAGCCCCTCCCAGAATGGAGTCTTCATCTCAAGCAGATCTGTAAAGGCTGATCACAGGGACCTGTCCCTCTGGAGAAATGCCTGCCGCTAACTGTCTCTAACTCAAACAAGGTAGACTTCTCACTCTTGGAGGCTCAGTGACTCTCAGACACTGGCTGCCATTTGAGAAACTGTAGGATTACTCTGCCTTCCCCAATGTGCCCTTCCCTCTTCCCCCAAACACACACATGGTGACTTTGTATGAAATGGTTTGGGCTATTGCTCGTAGGGCACCAATTAATATGTATATTGAGTCTGATGCTACAAACCAAACACCCTACCTGGGCAGCAAAGACACTATTGGCTGCTACATGTGGCTGTGCTAGAAACACTATGTAGGGCCCCATAAAACCCCAAAGGAGACATTCTCTAAAACATGGCGCCTTTCCGGCTTCTCTTCCGGGTCCTAACATTCCCGCCGGCGCCAAAGTATGGCCTATCAATATCATCACCCGCCCTTCCGACCAATCAGCCACCGCCCCGCGTACTAACCATCCTCTCCCGGAACTCAGCTCTCTATAAATGAATGCTTCACCCTCAAATAAAGCGGAACTTCTCCGGTGAACTGTCAGCTCTGGTCCTGTCGTTCTTTCACTCAGAAAAACAGAGAAAACATGGGTGGGAAGGGACAGCTCGGCATGGTGGGTAGCTCCCTTATGGCTCCTTAGTTTTACCTGAGTGCCCTCTCTTCTCACTTGACACTGGCAGGTACACTCCAATGGGACTTGGGCATCCTGTGAGTATCTGGGAGGAGCAGGAGCTGGGGTGGGAGGATTCGCATTTGGATTTGGGAGCAAACTTCAGATGCTCCAACAGACTGAAGCTCAGAGAGCAGTGGGCATAGTGTCACCTGACCTCAGAGGGTGGGTGCTGGAGCAACACCAAGTGAGACTAGGGCCCTGTCACCCAATCTCTCTCTCCGTCTCTCCCTCTCTGTCTCTCTGCAACACACACCAGACACACACAGCATCACCTGCCTCAGTGGAGGAAGCCTTAGCTGTTGGTCTGTCGGTTCCACAAACCTTGAAAGGAAGCCTGCTGACAGCCCATTTCCAGACCCAGGATCAGCCCCAGGAGCCTGGCAGCCACCCACAGGCCTGAGGAGCCGCGGGGCCAGGCAGTGGGGGCAAGTCGGCAGTGACCAGCACAAGTGCTGAGGAAGCCCAGGACAGCTGTGGAGGTGATCCTCCCAGACCTTCATTGATAAAGACCAGATGACAGTGAAGACCCACGTGGCTCAGACCATGGCACATACTGCGATCTTCAAAATACAAAAGCTTTATTTGGCTATTTTGCAATGGGCTTAGCTACAGGTTTCTTTGCTCACCACTGTTTTTTTGGGGGGTTTTTTTGTGTGTGTGTGTGCGTGTGTGTGTACGTGTGCCTGTGTGTGCGCGTGAGTGTGCGTGCGTGCATGCGTGTGTGTCCTATGTCTTTCTGTTTCTCCCTTCTTTTCCTCCTTCATCACGTTTTGGTACATCTTTGTGTATCTCTGTCTTAGTCCATTTTCTGCTGCTTATAACAGAATATCTAAAACTGGGTAATTTATAAAGAAAAAAATGTATTTCTTACAGTCTGCAGGTGGGAAGTCCAAGTTCAAGGGGGCGCAGGTGGTGATGGCCTTCTTACTGGTGGGGACGCTCTGCAGAGTCCCCAGATGGCATAAGACATCACATGGTCAGGGGGATGAGCATGCTAGCTCAGGTCTCTTCCCATTCTTTTTTTTTTTTTTTTTTTGTCTTTTTTCTGTGTCCAGCAACGGATCGCAACCCTCAGTGTTGCCCCCGTACCGGACCGGGGACCGGCAACGGGATCGCAACCCTCGGTATCTCTCCCGCGCCTCGCTCAGCCAGTGAGCGGGAACCGGTCTGTGAGCGGGAACCGGTCTGTATGCGGGATCCGAACCCTCGGCGGGAGCGCCACCACACTTCCCAAGCGGCGCACTGTAGCAGTGCGCCACCGGGCCGGCCCGTCCCATTCTTATAAAGCCACTAGTCGCACTCCCATACAACCCATTAATTTATTAACCCATGAATTAATTAATCCACTCATGAAAGCAGAGCCTTCATGACCCAAATCACCTCTTAAAGAACCCATTTCTCAATACCATGGTCAGATTTCCCACCCTTGATACTGTCCACCTTCCAATTACCATAATAGGATTTCCTGCCCTCAACAATTACAGTGGGGATTAAATTTGGGGGGACATTCAACTCAAGGCACTACACGTACTGAACTGTCACATTTGTCTTTCCCATTAGACTATACGTTTTACAAGGGCATGGATTGTGCCATATTAACAACTACCCCTGCAACTGGCAAAATTCCTGGTACCTAGTAATCATTCTACGTATTTGGGGAAGGAGGGAAGGAAAGGAAGGATTAGAGTCGGTCACTGTCAGTCTAGGTTGCCAATGGGTGTTAACATTCAGCTCGCCTGTGCATCCTTGGAACAAGCCAGTGTGGAAAAGCTTCAGATTAGTCATCTCCCTCCATGTCTCATTTCCTTTTGATTCAAGGGCTCAGCAGTTCCTAGACAATATATCCCCATGTGACTGTCTCCCGCACTGATTGTCTCCAGGACTCTGATGATGCCCCACATTTTCCTGACTTGCTCACACAGTTGCCTTAAAATGGATATGACTGAGAAACTTTGGAATCTGTGCCAAAGCGGGTAACGGAGAAGGAAGCACGTATTAGCCAGTTCAAAAGATTTCTCATGCTTTGATTTTCTCCGGCAGCTTTGTGGAATACGCCCTAAGCACTCAATGGTAGTTTTAAAATCAAATTCTTGTTTCACATGGTAGTAGCTACTTCTTAAATACAATTTGCTAATATTAGCCACAATATTGGACTGACAAGCCACAACCATAGATTGTCACATAAAATACAACTTGTCACACATCATTTAAATCAAGCCACCTGCACCTATCCAGACAGGCCAGCTTTCTATATTACCATCTTACCAGCTGCTGCCATCTCTTTCCTGAGTCCTTCTCCATAGCTCTGCTGTGTACTACTTAGGAGACTTTTGGTTCAAGTGACTTAAAACATGATCCAAAATGTTGAATGAAAAAATGGAATTTATTGGTGTCCATAACCCAAAGTTTCCTTGACAGATCTTGACTTAAGGGGCTGGCTGGTTAGCTCAATTGTTTAGTCTGATGCTGATAACACCAAGGTCTAGGGTATGAAACCTGAACCAGCCAGCTGCCAAAAAAAAAAAAAAAATCTGGCTTAAGGTGTGACTTGGCTCAAATAATGCCACTAGAATCTAGTGTTTCCTCAGGCCTGCTAGCTCCACTCTCAGGTTCTAGGCAAGGAGACTCCACAGCTTCCTTACGCTACACACTATGTTTATAGCCTCTGCAATAAATAAAATAAGGATGTAGGAAAGACTATGGCTTCTAGACCAACTTGCTTTTTAAAAGCATTCCTGTCAGGTTCAAACAATGACCTACTGAGCCTCAGAAAAGGGAAAGATCCTTCCAGCTGCCAAGATCAGGAAGATATCATTAAGGGAGAGGACTTCAAGCTAGACCCTAAAAGTTGGGTAAGTTTTCAACAGGTGAAAATAGAGACCCAATAGAACGCAAGATAGAAGGAAAAGGGTTTTTCTCTGAAACGACTGCACATGAAGAAATTTAAGAGATGAAGGAGGCCCCGCCCTGAACTCTGCCTTTTAGAGCGCCCTGCATATTACAAACACATTTTAAAAAATCAGTTCCTTGTGACTGAGTAATCCTGGGGTAGTGGGACACTGAGGCTAAACGGGAAGCGACTGCAGGGGGTAGGGTGGGGAAGTGGGGTTCCATTTTAACAGAGCACAATCCCTGAACCCAAAACAATGAATCCCTAGTGGTGAAGCTTCAGGCATCAGTTGACAGGCTGAAGCCAGACTCTCAGGGCATGTGCTTGCACCTGATGAATGACAGCCTGAACCATGAGCAAATAGGACTATATGAACACTTCAGTGCAGGAGCCTCCTTGACCAATCCTTCAGAAGCATCCACGTCATCCAAGGTCACACAGAACACAGCACTCCGCTCACCATGGCAGCAGGCCCAGTGTGGTCCCTACTTAAATGCCTAAAGAGATTCTTCACATATTCTTAATTAATGAATTAATTCATGCACAAAATAGCACTTTGGAGTTCATCATCTGATATAAAAGCAATGCAAATGAATTATGGAACATTTTAATAAAGAAAAATTGTAATGCCATACCAGCCAGCCACCAAAAAGAAAAAGAATTATATGAAGAAAATAAAGGCTTGTCGGGGCCGGCCCGGTGGTGCACTGCTACAGTGCGCCGCTTGGGAGCGTGGCGGCGCTCC
>NW_007729697.1:153198-157882 GCF_000696425.1 Galeopterus variegatus
AGCAACACCAAGGGTTGCGATCCCGTTGCCGGTCCCGGTCCGGTACGGGGGCGACACTGAGGGTTGCGATCCGTTGCCGGACACGAAAAAAGACAAAAAGGAAAAAAAATAATAATAAGGAAAATAAAGGCTTGTCAATGAACATAAAAAAATAATTTATCAAATATCACATGACTACCCTGTCACTCGGGATCCTATTCTCAGCATTGGCGTAAGCAACCTGTAAGTCTGAACACCCATCCTCATTTCAGACCCCATCCTGACCCAGGAAATGTTTCTCCACATCTCTTGCCCCATGTTCTTGAAACAAAAGGTGTCAGCTTCCAAATGCCTAGAAAGTTTCTCACGGGATCACTGCCAACATCAGAGATAGATGCTTCAAAGTGTAGAGAGGATGAAGTGAAAGCATTTTCAAAAAAAGAGAAAAGAGGGAATAATTAATGTATTAAATCCCTCCTCTGATATAGCACAAATATAACAGAATCATACATAATGAAATATCATTCCCTAGTAGTGCTGAGTGTCCATTTCCTTGTTTTTCTTCATGTTCTATCTAATTCATAGCTCCAGAGGTACTCAGGAACTTGCAGTCTTTGCAACAATTGCTCAAGACAGCTGAGGAAACATTTTGCAACATTAACAACTCATATTATTCTTACATTGTGACTATATAGGTCTAGATCTAACTCTTACCAAGCACGATACCAGCTCCTTACACTGGTAACTAAATGAATATTAAAGGCTAGAATTGTGAGTAGTTTTATTTTTATAAAATTATTTAATAAGATTTAATTAAATCTTTACAAAATTAAGTAAAAGTCAGCTTCATTTAAAAGACTGATTTTAAGTGTTGATATTAATTGGTGAAGGGACATGAAAATCAACTACGTTGTATATTGATAAATTAGAATAAAATAAAATTATTTTTAAAGTTAATATTCATTAATCATAATTTATATTTTACTTTTATTTTTAATTTAATAGAGGATTTTGAATATTTTAGAAGATAACTTACTGAAAATATATTAAAATAACTTAGTTTTTTAATTTTAACTTACATTTTTGGATAAAATGTATTCAAATTTTGTGCCCTGTGAATATAATTACACTTTATATTTAATCCTGCAGGATAAATCTGGCCCACCACCAGCTCTTTTTGTAAATGAAATCTTATTGGAAAACAGCCATACTGCTCATTCATTCATGTGTTGTCTAGGAATTTTTTTTTTTTTTTTTTGTCTTTTTGTCTTTTTTACTGACCGGTAACGGGATCACAACCCTTGGTGTCGCGCCCGTACCGGGGACCGGCAACGGATCGCAACCCTTGGTGGTGCGCCTGCACCACGCTCAGCCAGTGAGCGGGAACCGGTCTCCACATGGGATCCGAACCCTCGGCGGGAGCACCGCCACACTCCCAAGCGGCGCACTCTCCAGTGCGCCACCGGGCCGGCCCTAGGAATGTTAAAGTGGCAAAATTAAGTAGTTTTCACAGAAACCATATTGTCCACAAAACTGAAACTTTTTACTATCTGGTCCTTTATGGAAAAAGTTTGCCAACCTCTGCTTTATATGATTATAGCCAATAGAATATGTAAAAATCTTTAATATATCAACATAATCTTGCTGAAATGAATACAAGAAAAACAAATTTTACAGAATACACATAAAACATTTTATAAATTATATATGTCTTTATTTTATTACTCATCTAAACATCACTGGCTTTTCAGCAGACACTCAGACATGTGCAATAACAAATAAATTGAGTCATCTTTAATAGCCTGCCAACTTTCAGCTGTATAAAAGTCGGGCTTTTCACATATTTGTCAATTTTGTATTTATGAAGGTGCATTTTACAATATGGGGTATATTTAGTTTACTCTTGCCCCAAGCTCTGCAAAAAGAGGGACAGGCCCGCCAGGGTATGCTCAATACGTAAGGCATTCCACTGCAGTGACAGCTGAGCCTGGATGCTGGAGCTGGGCCGATGGTCCCCTGTGCCTTTGATGGCAGTTTGCATGGAAGGCACACTCCCAGAGCAGTAACATGCTTCCCTCTGTGCCCTGCTTCAGCTCTGGTGGCCACCAGGATATTAGGATGGACATCATGCATGGAAGGACTCCTCTCCTCTCTTGAGACTGTTCAGGTAGGAACAGCTGTGACCCTAGAAGCCCAGGTCAGCTTCCAGACCAAGTCCGTGGGAGGATGTGGCCTTGCAGAAGGGCTCCTGAGGGACTGTCAGTGCAGAGGCAGCTCTTCCGGCCACACCAGCAGCCCCACATTTCCTCCAACACCTGTGGTTCTTACATGCCACCAAGAACTATTAGTACCTGTAACAACTGTGCAACTGGAAATGTCAGGCTGATGCTCAAGACCCATCCATCCCTGCTGCTGGGGGTGGCAACCATTCCCAAAATGTTAGAAACTAGTGCCAGCTTTACCAAATAAAAATACAAGATGCCCAGTTAAATTTGAATTTCAGATAAACAACGAATAATGTTGACGTATATGTCACAATATTGCATGGGACATACATACTTAACATCAAAACAGTATTTATTGTTTATCTGAAATTCAAATTTAACTGGACATCCTGTATTTTATCTGGCAACACTAATTCCAGCTCATCTCGTGCCAAGATGGCCTTATCTATGCTATAGTTGGAGAATATGAAAAAGGGCTTCCAACCATGTCCCACAGCTGCTGATATTCTGGCCTAAAAGTTAATTAACAGAGAATGAAGGTTTTTGTGTTGCCATCAGTTGCACATTTGATCTCAGAGGCTGTACAGGAAACACAGGTCTGAGGGGGAAATATGATACATGCCAAAATAACGAAAACCACTAAAGGTGACACAGCGTTTTCTCTATGCCAAGTACTTTTTTAAGCACCTTACACATTTTAACTCATTTAATCCGTACAACCACTTAATAGTAGCTACTGTTATCCTTATCTTATGGTGGAGAAAACTAAATTACAGAGCAGTAAAGTAACTTGCCCAAAGTCTCACTGTCAAGAGGCAGAACTGGCAAGCCAACATGGGCAACCCAAGCCCAGAATTGGTGTTTCAACCACCCCACTATGACACTTCTCAGAGAGAGAGCTAGGGATAGCTCAAGGTGAGTTGTCAGGTCCACCGCCAGCTGACCCGACAGCCCTGGCCTTGTTATCAGTCTTTCCCTAGGTGGGCGAGCGAATTGCCTGGATTCCTTTCCCTCCTGTCCCGTTGGGAGGAGACGGGGGAAGAGAGCCGTGAAGAGAGGTGAGCACACCTCTGGCCCCAACCAGCTCGTTAAAGGACACTCAGACACTGCGGGGGTTCTGTTGAGCAGTTCCATTTATTATCACACAAGCACTTGCTTTTAAAGGCAAATGGGGGGCCGCCCCCTGGCGCACTCGGGAGAGTGCGGCGCTGGGAGCGCAGGGATGCTCCCACCACGGGATCGGATCCTATATAGGACTGGCCGGCCAGTGCGCTCACTGGCTGAGCACTGTGCGGGCGACACCACACCAAGGGTTGCAAACCCCTTGCCGGTCCCAAAAAAGAAAATAAAAAATAAAAATAAAGGCAAATGGGGAAGGGAGGTCTTTACATCCTCCAATCAGCTTAAAGGTTACAAGAGCATGCATCCTGTCTCAGTGCCTAGCTATTGCAACCACACAGTGTTCACGAGCATTGAAGCGCGTATTTGGCCAATAAGGGCTAAGGCAAGGTTCCCGCAGACACTCCCACCCTACTTCCTCCCGGCACCATCTTAGGCTGCCACGTTAATACGCCCTTGTGGGACCATAATGGCGCCACTTGTAATGTCACTTAAGGTGGCGTTAGTTTTTAAGGCCCGACAGTGAGTCTTGCTGAAGGTCTGTGGGGCTTTGTGTCAGGAATGGGGCTGGAAAGAGCCTGGACAAAAGCTGGTCATGGTCCCCCAGTTCTGAGAGGTGAAGTCCTGATTCCTCAGCCTCCTTTGCACTGGCTTCCCACATCCCGATTCCCTCTCAAAGCCAGATCCCACTCTAGCCCCTACCTGGCAGCTATTCAACGCTGCTCCCCAGCGTCCCACACATCCTATTCCTCTTCCTTGGCATATTCTGTTCCCTCCCCTCACTCCTCTTCCAGGTGAATTCCAACAGTCATCTGTTCAGAGAGAGCTCAATAAGTATCTGTTTGCTCCCTCACTTTCTCAGCCTTCCTAGAAATTAGGTTGGGGCCATATAAATCTGGCCAGTGGACCATGAGCAGGAATGACGTGTCCCTTCTCAGACAAGGTATTTAAAAACTGAGGTATTTAAGAACCATCACTCTCTTCCCTACTGAGGAAACTTTGGAGATGATGCATTTTAGATGTGGGTCACTCAAACCACAGAGATGAACTGTTGTTGGTGGTAAGCCGTGCATTTTCACATTTATCTGCTACCACAGCATCACCTAGACTCTCCTAAGACATCATTCAAGACCCTTCCCAGACTTCACTCTGGCTCCTTCCCCTTCTACTGTGCTTAATAAATGCCTGCTTAGTTATCTTTCTAACACTAACCTGGGCAGAGGAGCCCTGTCTTATTTGACTTGGTGACCACAGGAACTTACATAGAACTTTAGCATGTGCTGAATGAATGAATGGCCAATAATTTCTTGAGTTTAGAGCCAGGAGTCATCTTTACATTCTTTTTTTTTTTTTTTTTTTTT
>NW_007729697.1:158049-163522 GCF_000696425.1 Galeopterus variegatus
GCCTGGACAAAAGCTGGTCATGGTCCCCCAGTTCTGAGAGGTGAAGTCCTGATTCCTCAGCCTCCTTTGCACTGGCTTCCCACATCCCGATTCCCTCTCAAAGCCAGATCCCACTCTAGCCCCTACCTGGCAGCTATTCAACGCTGCTCCCCAGCGTCCCACACATCCTATTCCTCTTCCTTGGCATATTCTGTTCCCTCCCCTCACTCCTCTTCCAGGTGAATTCCAACAGTCATCTGTTCAGAGAGAGCTCAATAAGTATCTGTTTGCTCCCTCACTTTCTCAGCCTTCCTAGAAATTAGGTTGGGGCCATATAAATCTGGCCAGTGGACCATGAGCAGGAATGACGTGTCCCTTCTCAGACAAGGTATTTAAAAACTGAGGTATTTAAGAACCATCACTCTCTTCCCTACTGAGGAAACTTTGGAGATGATGCATTTTAGATGTGGGTCACTCAAACCACAGAGATGAACTGTTGTTGGTGGTAAGCCGTGCATTTTCACATTTATCTGCTACCACAGCATCACCTAGACTCTCCTAAGACATCATTCAAGACCCTTCCCAGACTTCACTCTGGCTCCTTCCCCTTCTACTGTGCTTAATAAATGCCTGCTTAGTTATCTTTCTAACACTAACCTGGGCAGAGGAGCCCTGTCTTATTTGACTTGGTGACCACAGGAACTTACATAGAACTTTAGCATGTGCTGAATGAATGAATGGCCAATAATTTCTTGAGTTTAGAGCCAGGAGTCATCTTTACATTCTTTTTTTTTTTTTTTTTTTGCTTTGCTTTCTTCAAATTCTTTTCAAAGATGGATAATTGTCTCGGTCACACAAAAGACGTTACCTCTCCAGGTGTTATCTTCACTGTTCCTTAAATAAGGGATTGCCTCCCTTTAAATAGGTCTGCAGTCTTCGGAAATTCAATTACATGTCACTGTTATTTATATAGTGATAATCAGAAGAGAAAGAGACTGTGGGTGATGACATTCATTCTTAGTCACAAATTAAAAGAGAAACATGACAATGACATTTCCACTGTGAGAGAAAAGGTCACCTGGCATTGGGAAGCCCTAATTGCAAGGCTGCATTTCCACTCTAATCGTCTGTACTTCCCGGGGATGTCACTGCCACTGATGTTGAAAGGCTAGGTCCCCGGTCTACTCAGGAGAAAGAAGGAATATTATTTCCCTAAATGTTTACTCTCTCTAGATCAGTGATTCTCCATTGGGGGTGCGAAGGGTACATATCAGAATCTCAGAAAGGGAAAAACATAGAAAATATTTTTATTTTATTTATTTAAAAAACTTATTTCTCTAATACAAAATACAGAGATTCAAGTGTGAAATTCAAGGCTGACAGGCATGTGGAGAATATGGAATGAGAAAGCCTTCAGAACAAGCTGTAGGAGCAAGGTGGCACTCCACACATTCGTCAGCCAAAATGTGCTGTTTTCTATTGCATATTTGTGGCCATCTGGGCTGCAATTCCCACTGCAAATACAAAGTAAGTGTTTTCTGTTTGAAGGGGACTGTAGGTTTTTATTTTAAACAAGTTCTGGGGGCTGGCTGGTTGGCTCGAGTGCAGCCTTATAACCCCAAGGTCACAGGTACAGACCCCCGTCCCGGCCAGCTGCCAAAAAAAAAAAAAAAAAGTTCTGGTTTTGAGTGGTTATGACGTGGCAAGAAGGGGAGGGGGCTTTGGTGAATGTGGGCAGATGAAGAGCAGAGACAATTCTCTCTGGAAGTTTGGCTGTGTGGGGAAAAGAAGAACTAGAGGAGGAGGCAAAGGAGCATTGGGGGTTTATTCTTTGTTTTAAGATGGGAGAGACTGGAGCATGTTTAAAATGTGGTTAGGAAAATCCAGTAGAGCAGAGGAGGTGGAAGAGCAAGAAAATGGACAAGGGATAGATAATTGTCTTAGCCCTTTTCTTGCTGATAGCAGAAGACCTGAGACTGGGTAATTTATAAAGAAAAGAGGTTTATTTCCTCATAGTTCTGGAGACTGGAAAGTCCAAGATCAAGGCACCAGCATCTGGCGAGGGCCTTCTTACTGCATTCTCCCATGGCAGAAGACAGACGGGAAGAGGGAGAACAGAGAGCAAGTGCTGAATGGTGCACGAAGCCTCGTTTACAAGGGCCTTAAGCCCATTAATGAAGTGGGAGCCCTCATGGCCTAATCACCTCTTATAGGTCCCATCTCTTAAAACTATCACATTGGCACAGCTGGATAGTGGATAGAACAAGATCTCTGAGGAGGGTAGGAGGGGATGAGAGTTTGAACACAGGAAGGAAAGAGGAAAAAAGGGACAAAGAATTGGTGTGGCTGCAGTATGTTTTAGAGTCCCTGTTAAGTTGCTGAGGGATTGCTTGCAGATCACCGAGGCAAAGAGGAGGCAGGTAGACAACAACTGGATTTATTTGCCTATCTTTATGAATATCTGAATGCCAATGCCCAATGCCAAATTTGTATAAATTTCTTCAGTTCCATACTAAAGTTTGTGGGTGGCCCAAGAAATATTCACTTGGCTAAATTTAGAAACTATTGCCCTACTTTGGGATGAAGCTAACATTTTCAAACTTTTCAAGAAAGGCAAATTTGCAATTGAGCTTTTTTCGTTTGGAATACAGCTCTGAAGACATTTAATCTGAAGTATTAAATGTCTCAAATACCAACTTTGTTGTTCCTTTCAACATTTACGACAAAAATCCATTACTGGATTCTTCCAGCTGATGTTAAAATGCCTTTTTAATTTCTTATCTTGATGGTGCTCTAAAGGACAAAGATTTTGAGGTTGGTTACCAAGAAAAACAAATTCTAACCTCATCCGGTCCAGCTGCAAGATGAACTCAAGCTATAACTTTTCCTTGTGTCAGGGGTAAAACCAAATTTTCTTTGCAAAACTCCAAGGAAAAACTCTTCCTGATATTGAGTCTTTGCCAGAAAAAGCCTCAAGACGGGTTTAAGTGACACAACTTTGAGTCAGTTGCATAAGAAAACACTTGGAAAGGCACATTGGAGAATTCAGGGATAAAGTAGTTCCCTGTTTACCACAAAGAGAACCAACTTTATATGCCATTATGTCATTCCCATCAATGCACATTTGCTAAGCTGATTTGTCCGCACCTCTGGCTACATAAACCCAGTGGTGGCAGGCTTGAGTTTGAAAATGCTGTTCCTTCCACACTACAAACAGCTTATGACAAGCCCATATACTTGGTGCTCACATTGATACCCCATTAGTAAGGCTCAAAAACATGTATTTTTTAAACACCAAAATACATTTGTTCTCAAAAATTGTCATTGCTTCATTTGTTTTTAACCATGATGTTTGCATTATGTTAAACTTTCTATTTGACCCTATAGGAAGGCATGAGATTTGTATGTTTATCAAAGGAGAATAAAACAGAGTTTAGAAAAACAGCTCTAAATGAAAAAAAAAGAGTGCTAAGAATGAAGACACTGGTAGAGGGATGTGGAATAGCTGTCTGCAAAGGCTCCTCCATGCTGCCAGCACCCTATTTAAATTCCTGCTCTCAGTTGGAAGGCATATCTGGTTCCCTGAGGAGGGTAACTTAAGGACAAGCAACGCTTTAATGTGAAGTCTTTTTATTTTATTTTATTTTATTTTATTTTTAAAAAGATGACCGGTAAGGGGATCTTAACCCTTGACTTGATGTTGTCAGCACCAGGCTCTCCCAAGTGAGCCAACTGGCCATCCCTATATAGGGATCCGAACCCATAGCCTTGGCGTTATCAGCACCGCACTCTCCCAAGTGAGCCATGGGTCAGCCCTGTGAAGGATTTTTAGATCTCAGGCTTTGGATCTGAGAGATGGATGGGCAGGTTTCCCCTTGTCCACCTGACCCTTTTATGGTTCCAGATTACTTTCCAGACCTGTGGATTGCCTCCATGTCAGAATGGGAACATGGCAAATCACAAAGCTCCCTTCGGCTTTATGCTAATTTCCATCACTTTCTGGTCATCTGCTCCAAACTACTGTTTACCTGACTGACACTTCTCTAAGCTGATGGTATATTAGGACCTATACCCTTAGTTTAAGACATCTTTGACTGCTTCTAAACTTCTAGCTGAGACAATTACCTCTAGAGACAGAGCCAAAGGACCATGGCAACCATTCTCCCCACTGGGTTCCCTAGCTTCATCCTGTATCAAGGGCTATATCATTGGGATCTCATGGAAAGGGGAAATATCTATTCACTGAAGGAAAAATTTAGAACTTCTGGGTCATTTCCATCACATAGGATGAAGGTCAAGCATATAATTTGAGGACCCAAATTGTTAGATGACTATTCAATAATAGGTAACTTTTGTTTAACATATATTATGTGCCAGGCACTATTCTAAGAACTTTGCAACCCTTGGCTTGGTGTTGCCTGCATCGTGCTCAGCCAGTGAGCGCACCAGCCATCCCTATATAGGACCCGAACCCGCGGCGGGAGTGCTGCTGCGCTCCCAGCGTCGCACTCTCCCGAGTGAGCCACGGGGTCGGCCCCTAAGAACTTTGTACTCCACAAATATGTGCAATTATTATGCGTCAATTACAAGTAATTAAAATAAATAAAAATTTTAAAAATTACATATGACATGCCAATCAGCTAACTTTTGGGTAATATGTGTCATGTGCCAGGCACTGTTCTAAGAATAACTCAGTTATTCCTCACAAAAACTCCATGAGAAAAATACTATTATTACCCTCATTTTATAGAGCAGTAACCAAGGCACTGAGTATTATAGACCAAATTGTGTCCCCCCAAAATTCATATGTTAAAGTCCTAATCCCCCAATGTGACTGTATTTGGAGATAGCGCTTTTAAAGAGATAACTAAGGTTAAATGAGGTAATAAGGCCCTAATCCAATAGGACTGGTTTACTCATAAACAAAAGGAAGAGACACCAGGGATGCACACACACACACACACACAGAGAAAAGGCGATGTGTAGCCACAGCAAGAAGATGGCCATCTGCAAGCCAAGGGGAGAGGCCTCAGGAGAAAGCAAACCTGCCAACACCTTGATCTTGGACTTCCAGCCTCCAGAACTATGAGACAATACATTTCCACTCATTAAACCACCCAGTTTGTGGTAGTTTGTTATGGGAGGCCTAGCATACTAATATACCAAGAAACTAAGAAATTTGCCCAGGATCACACAGCTCTGATGTAGTAGAGCTAGGATTTGAACCCAGGCAGTCTGGCTTCAGAAATCATGCTCTTGACCACTAGAGCAGCACAGTCGAATAGAAATATAATGTGAGCCACAAATTCAAGCCTCACGTGTAATTTATTTATTTATCTATTTATTTGGCAGCTGGCTGGCATGTTCTATGGAATTTTATTTTTTTATTTCATTTATTTTAATTTTTAAATTTTATTTATTTATTTATTTTTCCTTTTTTTTGTCTTTTTTCGTGTCCGGCAACGGACCGCAACCCTCAGTGTCGCCCCCGTAC
>NW_007729697.1:163804-187364 GCF_000696425.1 Galeopterus variegatus
CCCGGGCCGGCCCCAAATTTTATTTATTTTTAAATTTTAATTTATCCATATACAACGTAGTTGATTTTCGTGTCCCTTTACCAATAAATTTTATTTACTTTTAATTGACACATAATAATTGTACGTATTTGTGATGTTATAGTGTGATGTTTCAATATATCACACAATGTATGATAATCAAATCAGGGTATTTGTCATATCCATCATCTCAGATATTTATCATTTTTTAATGGTGAGAACACTCAAAAACGTCTCTTCTTGCTATTTTGAAATATAAAACATTCCGAGTATTATTGTAAACTACAGTCACCACATCATCTCAGATATTTATCATTTTTTAATGGTGAGAACACTCAAAATCGTCTCTTCTTGCTATTTTGAAATATAAAACATTCCGAGTATTATTGTAAACTACAGTCACCCCACTGTGTAATGAAACACTAGAACTTATTCCTTCAATCTAACTGTAACTCTGTACCCATTAATAAACTCCTCTCCATCTTCCCCTTGCCCCTACCCCTTCCAGCTGCTGGCAACCACAACTCTACTCTTTACTTCTATGAGGTCAGCTTTTTTAGATTCTATATGAGTGAGATCATGCAGTATTTATTTTCTGTTCCTGGCTCACTTCACTTAACATAATGACCTCCGGTTCCATCCATTTTGCTGCAAATGACAGGATATCATTCTTTTTTATGGCTGCATAGTATTCCATTTGGTAAATATGCCACATTTTCTTTATCCGTTCTTCTGTCGATGGATATTTAGTTTGATTCCATATCTTGACTATTGTGAGTAATGCTGCAATAAATATGAGTGTGTAGATATCTCTTCAACATACTGATTTCATTCTTTTGGATAGATACCCAATAGTGAAATTGCTAGATCATATGGGAGTTCTATTTTTAGTTTTTTGAGGAAACTTCATACTGTTTTTCATAGTGGCTGTACTAGTTTACATTCCCACCAACAGTGTTTAAGAACCTTAATTTTTGTCCTTTTGATAATAGACATTCTACATGGGGTGAGATGATGGTGGTTTTGTTTTGCATTTTCCTGATGATTAGTGATATTGAGCATTTTTGTATGTCATCTTCAGATCTTTTGCTCATTTTTTAATTGGATTATTTGTGGGGTTTTGTTATTAAGTTCCTTATATATACTGAATATTAAGCCCTGGTCAGATGTGTAGCTTGCAAATATTTTCTCCCATTCTGTAGGTTGTCTCTCCACTCTGTTGATTGCTTCCTTTGCTGTGCAGAAGCTTTTTAGGTTGATATAACCCCATTTGTCTATGTTTTGCTTTTATTGCCTGTGCTTTTGAGGTCTTATTCAAAAAATCCTTGTCCAGACCAATGTCATGAAGCATTTCTCCTGTGTTTTCTTCTAGAAATTTCATAGTTTCAGGTCTTACACTTAAGTCTTTGACCCATTTTGAGTTGATTTTGATTTTTATAAGTGGTGAGAGATAGGGGTCTTGTTTCATTCTTCTGCCTGTGGATATCCAGTTTTCCCAGGGCCATTTATGGAAGAGACTATCTTTTCCTCATTGTATGTTCTTGGCACCTTTGTCAAAGATCAGTTGGCTGTAAATGCATGGATTTGTTTCTGGGTTTACTATTCTGTTTCATTGGTCTATGTGTCTGTTTTTATGCTAGTACGATGCTGTTTTGATTATTACTGCTTTGTAGTATATTTTGAAGTCAAGTAGTGTGATGCCTCCAGCTTTATTCTTTTTGTTCAAGATTGCTTTGGCAATTTAGGGTCTTTTGTGGTTCCATATTAATTTTAGGATTGTTTTTTCTATTTCAGTGAAGAATGTCATTGGTATTTTGATAGGAATTTTATTGAATCTGCAGATTGCTTTGAATGGTGTGGACATTTTAACAATATTATTTCTTCCAATCCATGAACAGAGGATATCTTTCCATTTATTTGTGTCTTTTTCAATTTTTTTCATTGATCTTTTATACTTTTCATCATAGAGATCTTTCACATTAGCTAAATTTATTCCTAGGTTTTTGGGGTTTTGGGGGTTTTTTTTGTAGTTATATGTTGCTTTGTCTCCCATGGATTCATCACCCCTCTTCTCCTGAGTGATGGAACTGCAAAGAATTACTCAAACCCCATCTCTTCTGATAAATGAGAAGCCCCAAATGGGTTAATCTCCCAGAACCCTCAAGAGACAGGCATCCCTTCCATTTGGGAAATTAATCAAGAACTGGGGTTCTTGCCCTGCATTTATTCTCCAGACCAGGAAGTTGTGGGTTAATCTCCCAGAACCCTCAAGAGACAGGCATCCCTTCCACTTGGGAAATTAATCAAGAACTGGGGTTCTTGCCCTGCATTTATTCTCCAGACCAGGAAGTTGCAGGAAAAGGACATAGGTGGGGTTATAGTTTAACAGTATAGGCTGGTAACATCAGTCAAACAAGCAAAGTGACATTCCATAATGCAAAAACAAAAGCTTGATCTTAGCAAACATTTTCTCTCCCTACAGCAATTTCCCAGTATCTTTACATATTAATCAGTAACTTGTCTATCCTTGAGCCAGCAACCTTGCTGTGCTACAATCCTTTTTTTTTTTTTTTTCCTTTTTGTCTTTTTTTTTTTTTTCGTGTCCAGCAACGGATCACAACTCTCAGTGTCGCGCCCGTACCGGACCGGGACCGGCAACGGGATCGCAACCCTCATCCCTGCGCCCGCCCCCCGCTCAGCCAGTGAGCGGGAACCGGTCTGTATGTGGGATCCGAACCCTCGGCGGGAGTGCCGCCGCGCTCCCAAGCGGCGCACTGTAGCAGTGCGCCACCTGGCCGGCCCAAACAATTCTTTATCTTACAACAGAGACTAGCCTGAAGAAAATTTCCTGTCTTTTGCAAGGTTAATATACTTTTAAGAAGTTAGGCTAAACCTGAAACTGCAAGAAACTAGGCCCTGTGAAATATATTTGCTTTATAGTACACTCCACAGTTATTGTAAAATAAATTGCTTTTCTTATTTCTTTTTCACTATTGGCACTTAAAAACACTACTAACTTTCATGTGTTTATTTTTTACCCTGCAACTTTATGAATTTGTTTATTAGTTCTAATAGTTTTTTTTGGTGGATACAGCATTACCCTGATACCAAAACCAGACAAGGATACAACAATAAAAGAAAACCACATGCTGGGCTGGCTGGTTAGCTTACCAATATCCTTGACGATAACACAAAAATTGTCAACAAAATACTAGCAGACAGAGTCCAACAGCACAACGAAAAGATTTTCCACCATGAT
This sequence comes from Galeopterus variegatus, assembly GCF_000696425.1. Taxonomy (NCBI): domain Eukaryota; kingdom Metazoa; phylum Chordata; class Mammalia; order Dermoptera; family Cynocephalidae; genus Galeopterus; species Galeopterus variegatus. Next base: position 167,082 of record NW_007729697.1, read on the forward strand.
CAAGTTGGAGTCATCCGAGAAATGGAAGGATGGTTCAACAAATGCAAACCAATAAATGCAAACATTACATCAACAGAATGAAGTACGAAAACCATACAATCATCTCAATAGATGCAGAAGTATTTGATATAATTCAACATCCTTTCATGCATGATAAAAACTCTCAACAAATTAGACAAAGAAAGAACATACATCAACATAATAAAGGCCATTTACAACAAACTCACAGCCAACATTACACTGAATGGGAAAAGCTGAAAGCTTTCACTCTAAGATCTGGAACAAGACAAGAATGACCATACTCACCAATTTTATTAAATATGGTACTAAAAGTCCTAGCTAGAGAAATCAGGCAAGAGAAAGAAAGTGCACCTAAATTAGAAAGGAGGAAATTAAATTGTGCCTGTTTGCAGACAACATGATTTTATATATAGAAAACCTCATATGTAATTTTAAATTTTCTAGCAACCACAGGTGAAACTAATTTTAATAACACATTTTATTTAACCCAATATACCAAAGCATTATCATCTCATCATGTAACCAATATGAATTATTAATGAGATATTTTACATTATTTCTTTTGTACTGTCTTGGAAATCCAGTGCTTATTTTACACTTACAGCATATCTCAATTTAGGCTAGCCACATTTCAAGTGCTCAATAAGCACTGGCGACTGGCTGGTATGATTTATGGCTTTCCTTAATTCTGTGACCATGATGGCTACTGTAAAGTCTTTTTCTTATATATGTGGCATCTGGCTACTCTAACATCGTTTTCTGATAAGTTTAACATCTGGTCTCTATTATAAACAATTTCTGTTATCTGCTTTTCTCATGGTGTATGGGTTATTCTTCCTCATTTCTTTGCATGCCTTGTAATTTTTGGTTGAAAACTGGACATTTTATTTTATTTTTTTTATTTTATTTATTTTTTGTCCTTTTTGAGACCGACCGCACCGCACTCAGCCAGTGAGCACTGTGAGTGCACCGCTCATCCCTATATGGGATCCGAACCCGCGGCGGGAGCACTGCTGCGCTCCCAGCACCACAGTCTCCCGAGTGCACCACGGGCTCAGCCCAGAAAACTGCACATTTTAGATAATATATTGTAGTAACTCTGGGTACAGTAGGAACTCTGGTCCCCCCCTTCTCTGGGGCTTGTTATTGTAATTTGCTTATTTGTTTAGTAAATGACTAGATTATTTTAGTGAAGTCTATTTTCCCTGCACAATGTTCAGCCTCTAACATTCCTTCAGGAGTTACAGCTTTGAGCATGCCCATGGTCACTCTAGAATCAGTGGTTCTGAGGCAGGACAGAATAGAGATATGCCCCATGGAAGCTGCTCATAAATATTCAGACTGGATAAGCGCAGATCACCTCCTTATCTGGCAATTAATGAACCCATAATGAGCCAATGACAGCTTAACTACCCTACCAATCAGCATGTTACACCTGGAACTTTGCAAATTACGAGAACCCCCAAACCTGCATGGTAGAAGAAACAAAAGTACAGATGACCACAATACAACCTTCCACCCATGATGCTAGACCAGAAAGATCACTGTGCAAGACCAAAAACTTCAGATACTTGAGGACGCATGACAAGAAAGAAGCTGATACACCTTCTCATCTAGCTATTAGGCCTTCATTACCCTAGATCCTCCCCCACAGCTGAATATTCCTCCTCTTAGTTATGATAGAGAAACACTCCCATCCCAAAACAGCATGTTAAGCCTTCCTGTAAGAATCCAGGGCATTCCTCCCTCTTGGAGATGCCTGTGCACACTTCTGTGCATACTTTCTCTTTGTAATAAAGTCCTATTGTTTGAATCTTCCATCTGTCTGTTCCACTTCCTTTTCTTTTGCTGAACTGGTGTTCTCCACAATGCAGACCGCTCAGTCCCATGCAAGAGTGCAAGATTTTTCTCTAGGGTTTGACCAAGAACCTGGAACTGCCATCCCGTAACAGTTTTGGTACAGGGCTGGCTTCCTCTCTTCCCTAACCACAGACAGCTTTTAAACCACACTATTGTGGGCTGATTGCTCTATTGTTTTCAACAATGCCCTGGGCATAAATTGCACTACAATTTATCCAATTGAATTCTGGCTTCTCCCACTGAGCAGGTTTTGAAGACAGTGTTTGATTGTTTGACCCCAGGAGGGCTTTTTCCATCTGTCTTATTCCAGGCTTTCTCCTGAAAAACCAGTCATGTACAGTTTAACCTGTATCTTGAATCTCCTCCCAATGCCTTTCACCACAATTCTACTGTCCTTGAGAGTGACTTTAGGATTGAAATTCTTCACTTGCTGTTGCAAATGAGATCAATTCCTTCTGAAAGAGATTAAGAGTCATCTGTTTTATGGTCTGTTTCTCCCCCACAGGCACAATCTCTGAGCCAAGGCACTGGAGCTAGGAGTGGAGACAATGAGTGGAGACAATGAGTGACACCCACCCCCACTCCATCCCCAACTCTTGACCACACTTGAGACTTAGCCTCAGCAACAGGTGGCTGGGGCAGGGTAAGAAAAACTGTTCTGTCCTCCCAGGAAGAAAGCCTTCTGGGTTTTAGGGGATGTTCTTGGCTGCGTCAGTGTGTCTTGGGGCTCGGATGGGAGAGAGAGGGAGCTATCCTGGTTCGAACACCACAGACTCTTGCTTTTCTTACCAAATTTTTGTAGATGTCCCTGAATAAATGTTTCTTTGTATGCTCTTTGCCCTTAGGACCATTTCCAGAGGCTTTAGTTATTTTTATAGTTTTCAGCAGTTTCCCTGGGGAGGGGTCAGTGAACTCCTCAAGCTGTTATGGCAGAAGTAATCTTCAGAACCATTTCTTTAAAGACCCAGGGCTGGCAAAGTTGTTCAAAGAGACTCAAGATCAAGACAATATGAACCAGATTGTAAACTGTGGCATTATTTACACAGGAAAAGTATCTAAAACTTGGAAATACAAAATGATTATGTGACTCACAATCCTCTAATGTTAGACGTTAACTTGCAGAAAACTGTTAAGGGTGTGATTTTTTAAAATGTCCAGTAGAGAACCCTAAAAGTTATTGTTTAATTGCCTGCCCACTAACTGGTTTTACATCTAAGTTAGAAATCTTAACTCAGATTTCCTTCTCCCACTAATTATATGAAATGTAGTTTTCCAGACTCTTTTCTATACAGCTTTGTCATTCTGCTAGCTCCTTTATTAATGAAATAAAATTTTAACTCATGCTCACCATCTTTGGTATGAGAATTATGTTAATAGTTTTGAAAGTTCGAAAGAATTTTGCTTTTCAAATCTTTAGAGTCTCAATTCCCTTTTTTTCCCTGCACAACTAGCACACACCCCAGTCACTAAGATTAAGGAATAGACAGCTTTTCTGAGTTTGGTTCTTAAGGTCCTAAAGATTCTCTTAGCAGGATCCTGGGCTCTGAAGGGGAAAATGTGTGTCATGGGCTGAATTTTGTCCCCCACTCCCATCCCCACATTCATATGCTGAAATCTGTGATGGTTAATTTTAGGTGTCAACTTTACTGGATTAAGGGATACCTAGAGAGCTGGTAAAGCTTTATTTCTGGATTTGTCTGTGAGGCTGTCTCCAGAGGAGATAGGTGTGTATTGGTAGATTCAGTGAAGATCCATACTCTCTGTGGGCAAGCAGACTAAAGGCAAATTTTCACACACTCTGCTCAACTGGGACACCATTCTTCTCCTGATCTTGGACATCAGAAAGGTTCTCTGACTTTTGGACTCTGGAAATTGCAACAGTGGCCCCCGGCTTCTCAGGGCTGAGAATTACACCATCAGTTTCCCTGGTTCTGAGGCCTTCAGACTTGGATTAAGCCATGCTAACAACCTCCCTGGTTCTTCTGATTGCAGACAGCCTATCCTGGGACTTATCAGCCTCTATAATCACATGAGCCAATTATAATAATCCTAATAAAATCCCTCTCATCTATCTATCCTTAGTTTCTGCTTTTCTGGAGAACCCTATACAGAGTCTTAACCCATTGTACTTCAAAATGTGACTGTATTTGAAGATAGACACTTTAAAGAGCTAAAGTAAAATGAGGTCTTATGGGTGGGCCCTAATCCAAAATAACTGGTGGCCTAGTAAGAGGACAATCGGTCACAGACATACACAGACCAAGACACAACCATGTGAGCAGACAAGGAGAAGGTGGCCAACTACATATCAATGGGAGAGGCTTCTGAAGAAACCAAGCCTGCTGATACCTTGATCCAAAGACTTCTGGCCTCCAGAATTGTGAGGAAATAAATTTCTGTTGTTTAAGCCACACAGTTTGTGGTATTTTGTTGTGACAGCTCTGGCAAACTAATATAAAGTGCAAGGGAATATTCTGGCCTCCTTGGGATTTCCCAAACCTTGGAAATCTATAGGCCACGGGCAATAGTTTCAGTTGTGGGTACGGATCTATGAATCCACGCTCTCTATAAGATAGTTGTGTTGTTGAAGTTTATCACCAAATTCCCAAAGTCCTAAAGTGGAGTGGAGAGTATATGTTTTTGTAGGTTGAGGGAGGGCCTCTGTTTCCTTCTGTGAGTATCCACTCAGTTCTCTGTATATTTTTTTGATCAGATGGCAGCTTGGCTTAGACAAAGTGTTGGTTTACAGCAATATACTTGCTGTCCACAAAGTGACTGGAAGCACTAGGGTTCCATCCCTAATGGTCTCAGGGGTTTTGCTTCAGGAGTGGAGAATGGGGATTGCCAGGGGGAAAAATTGGGGGATGATTCCATCAGAAGCTGAAAGGAAATGGCAAATCTTCATTCAACAGATAATCTACAGTATGTTGGTTTTCTGCATTTGTGCTTTATTTCTTACAAAGAAGGCCCTGCCTCTTAGTGAACAGGGCTTATCACTAGAACCCTATAATCTCTTCAGTATTTCTGTCCTTTGTTTTCATAAGAATTTAGTCTAGATTCAGTCTAAAAGTGAGCTAACTTGTCACATACCAGGCATAAAGCTAACAATTAATTCTGTAGCTCCAGGAATTATATTTTTTTAATAAAAAAGTGGAAGTGTTCTTAAAATACAAAGATACTACACTGATTCTAGAAAATCTGGGGCTGACTGCCACTATTGTTGGACCATGTAGAGAAATGTTTAAAAACATTAGATGTCAATAAATCAGGTAAATTCTTCGGATTTAGTTTGTAAGCTAGTATCATGCTGCAAGAAAAGTCATACCAGTGCTTTACATCTTTATTATAATGTTCCTTGCTGGCATGGCTAGAATAACTTTTACAACTTTGGATCCTCCAACAACCATTTATCTATCAAATCAGCCTACACTAAAGCACAATAAGAGACATGAGTGTGAGGGAACCATCAGGACAATTCTTTTTTTTTTTTTTTTTGTCCTTTTTGAGACAGGCCGCACCGCGCTCAGCCAGTGAGCGCACCGGTCATCCCTATATAGGATCCGAACCCGTGGCAGGAGCGCTGCTGCGCTCCCAGCACTGCACTCTCCCGAGTGCGCCGCGGGCTCGGCCCTAGGACAATTCTAAACCTTGTGGGTTTTTGTTATTTTTTCTAGTAAGTTTTTATTCCTACCTAAATATTTTATTTCACTCTCAAGCCCATATATCTATTGTTTTTATCATAAGGGACAGATGTGCACTAAAAGTCTGTAGGATAAATGGATTTTGAAGGCAAAGTAGACAGCTATGATTAAAATATCAAGTCTTTTGCAAAAGAACCACAAAAAATAAAATTAAAAATAGTATAAAAATGAAATAATAAAAAACATTAATAAACTAAAAAACAAGCTCATTTGGGAGGATCAAAACAAGTAAAAAGCAAGTTCTCTGAAAATACTTATAGCAAGATGGCTCAAGGGCCGGCCCGGTGGCGCACTGGATAAGTGCGCCGCTTGGGAAGCGCGGTGGCGCTCCCGCCTGAGGGTTCGGATCCCACATACAGACCGGTTCCCGCTCACTGGCTGAGCGAGGCGCGGGAGCAACACCGAGGGTTGCAATCCCGTTGCCGGTCCCCGGTCCGGTACGGGGGCAACACTGAGGGTTGCGATCCGTTGCCGGACACGGAAAAAGATAAAAGACAAAAAAAAAAAAAAAATCTTTAAAAAGCACCCATTTTTCTTCTATTAATAGTATAAAAAAACTGCATCGATATGGTTAAATTTCTGGAATCCTGAGTTCTTTAAGGGTGGACTAAATTGCTGCTGTCATCACTTATAAAAAGTGCCTTGAACAGAATGGAGCTTATGTTGAGATATAAAGTTTATATATTTTATTTTTATCTTTTAATTCTATCTTTCCATGAACTTTTTGAAGTCCCCTGGTATATCTTTTTTCTGTTTTCTCTGGTCTGGCTTTACCCTTAGGCTTTATGTTGTGGCCCTCCAGCAACTCTAGAATCTTCCCTTCTTATAGAAAAATGACTTTTGTAAACCCAGATCTCACACCATGCAGGAAATTATGTAGAGGCAATCCAACAAATACAGGTAAAAAGGATTAGAATAAAATTAGAGCTTTGCTGTTTCACAGCCCTAAAAATTAATGGATCTAGGTAGGAAATGCTCATCAATGGCTACTGCCATCGCAAGAAAAGACACAGCATTATGGAAGTAAGCAACACTATCTACGAATTATTCTTGCGAAAAAGAAAAAGAGGGGGAAACAAAAAGGAGGGAGGCAGGGAAAAATGAAAGAAGAAACCAGAAATCTGAATGAGCTCCCAATTCACAAGAAATTTGAGGGAGGGAGGGGGGGGGAAGACATGGAAGAAATAACATCATGGGGATGTAATCAGTAAAATCCAGATTATTAGAATTTTTAGAGCCAATACCTCAGGTTCTTCAACAAATAAATTGCAAGAAAAAAGATGCAAAGGGAAGCTGTAAGACTTTATCAACAATTGCAATGTATGTATGGACTTAGAAATATTGAAATGTTGACAGGTGAAATTATATGTCTGATATTTGTTTAAAATAATCCTGGGGTGATGAGTAGATCAAACAAGATTAGCCACTAATTGCAGTTGGGTATTGGGTACATGGTGGGGGGGGGGTATTATACTAATTTGTGTAAATTTAAGAATCTTAATAAGAAAGAAACAACAATCATGACAATATGTTAAACTTTTAGCAGAAGAGCAGAACTGTGATTACTAGAGGTGGAAAAGGGGAGGGGTGGAGAGGAGGGGGCTAATGAGAAATTAATGAGAAATTGGTTAACGGATACAAAGAATGATTACATACTGTAACGATGAATAAGCTAACTGTCCTGATTTGACCATCATACATTGTACACAACTACTGATAGTCAACTTTGTACCCCACAAATATGTATAACCAATTATCTTTCAATAAAAAAGGAAGAACCTTAATAGCAAGTTTTGCTAAGCTTCTTGTATAAAGTCTCTTGTTACGATGCTGAGGACTTTTTTTTTTTGTCCTTTTTGTGACCGGCCGCACCGCGCTCAGCCAGTGAGCGCACCGGCCATGCGTATATAGGATCCGAACCCGCGGCAGGAGCGCTTGTGTGCTCCCAGCACCGCACTCTACCGAGTGGCCATGGGCTCGGCCCTGATGCTAAGGACTTTCTGGCTTCTCTTGGTGTTACAGGGCCATGTGTGCTCTAACCAACTGAGCTAATCTGCCAGCCCTCTGGCTTCTCTTGATAGAAATGTATTAAGGGTTAAACATCAAACAGCCCACCAGATCAGGTTCATAGTTGCAGAAACAAAACTAAAATGCATGAATTTTCTTCTGAATCTACTTGGGTGTAAAACTGTTCAGAAAGGTAAAGTTTACTTGAAAAAGGGGCTTTTGGGCGGGGGGAGGGCGGGGGTTGGCCTATATGGGAATCCAATCCTTGACCTTAGTGTTAATGGTTCATTGTTTTGTCAGTGAAACATTTTTTCTGCAGGCATGCCATGGTCAGAGAATTGCAATATATACATATGCAGAAGAGCTTCACAGTGAAACTCAGTCCATAGTATCTTGGGTTCTTTGTAACAGGGTCTTACTTACTGGGTAGTATAATCTGATGATTTAAGAACGGGGATTGGTTTATAGCTCCTTGCTCAGTTGTAATTGTTTTTAAACATCCTATTAATTGAAATATAACACAGACAAATGCACAAATCCTAAGTGTACAAGCTCAATGAATTATCAGAAAGTAAACACTCTTGGGTAACTGGTACGGAAGTTAAGAAATAAAACATTAACCAGACACCAGAAAACTCTCCTCTACCCTCTTTTAATTACCTCCTTTCTAAAGGTAACCAGTATCCTGTTTCTGAAGTTGATGTAAATAAAATTATACATTATATATTCTTCTGTGCATGTCTTTCTTTGTTCAGCGTCACATCTGTGAGTTTTATTGGCTTTATTTTGTTCATTTGCATCACTATAAAGTATTCCATTATATAAATATATCATTATGAAATCTCTAATTAGCTCAATAATGCCTTTTGCCCTACAGTGTACTTTGTCTAACATCAATATAGTTTATACCAACTTTCGTTTGGTTAAAGACAACCTCTTAACAGATTAGGATTTGACATTTCTATTCTGCAGGATTGAGGATTAAGCAGATAGTTCCATAACCTTAGGCACAGAACAATGATAGAGGGGAAATTTATTCCAATAAGACTGAGCTTTTCCTGTTATCCTGTCTATATTCTTAGAACAAACATAGGGACAAAAGAAAATAGATACACAAAACTTCACAGAACATTAGAATCATTAACTTTTTCTGGTTAATTATACTTACTTAATACTAGCAGAGTTGGGAATTCTACCTCCCAATGGAGGTAAAACGCAATGGCTCAAGAATGCAGTAATTCCAGCAATATTATCTGAATTTTTTAACTTCGGTATAAGTTGTTTTGATAGAAATACATAAAGGAATTCGTGACAAATTTCCATTAGAAGTTGATATAGAAAAAAAATATTGCTTTGGGAACAATCACACAAATTATAAAGAAAAATGAGTTTAACATATATAACTATTCCTAATCCAGCATCCCAGTCCAGCTATCAACAAATGTTGGGCATTAAAACTGGGCACAGCTTGTTTGATGGTGTCCTCTTATATTTCTGCAACTGTTCAAGTAATAGCATTTGTCATAGAAATGGCCATTGCTCTGACATGGTTTATTTCTGAGAGTAAAAAGTATACAATTAATGCAGGGTATGTATGTACTTCTATATATTCATAACTAGCTGCATGATAGTTTTAGCCATATATATTCTGCCTAGAATTGTCTCGAGAGAGCCTCATGATTCATTTTTGTGGATTTAGGCTGACTACATTACACATTTCTGAAAGGTTAAGTCATCATGACTTTAACTCTTTGTATTTTTCCCACACCTAGTTAAATTGCTGGTATAATCAGTACTTGGTGCACTGAATGAATAATCTGTTAAAAAGTGTTATGGGCTGAATTGGGTGCTCCAACCCCACACCCCAATTCACATGTTCAAGTCCTAACCCTCAGCATCTCAGAATGTGACTGCCTTTGGAGACATGGCCTTTAAAGAAGTAATTAAGGTAAAATGAGATCATATGGTGGGACCTAATCCAATTATGACCAGTGTCCTTATAAGAAAAGACACGCACAGAGGAAAGATGTAAAGGAACAGAGAAGGCCATCTACAAATCAAGAAAAGAGGCTTTAGAAGAAATCAACAGACACCTTGATCTTAGACTTCTAGCCTCCAAAACTGTGATAAACTAAATTTCTGTTGTTTAAGCCACCCCATCTGTGGTACTTTGTTATGGTAGCCCTAGCAACTACAAACAGTAACTGTATCTATTGAGTTAGTTTCAAATTTATAATGCAAAACTGTATTTTTTAGTTTATTTTTCTTAGAACTAGGTAGGCATTTTTACCCTTCAGCAAAAACATTCCCATCATTTATTTAATGTCTTTAAGTTGGTTTTGGTAGTTTCAGAGGAATATGTAAGCACCCCAATACTGCGTACAGACCTTCAAGATCATAACCTAGCAGCACTTAGGATATATCTGCAATACTTGGGTGCAATAGAGAATAATGGGCAAAGGCAAGGAGACCTGAGTTTTAGTCTAGATTCTGCAATCAACTGGAAATTGAACTAAATGGTCTCATAGGTTCCTTTATGCTCAAAACTGCACAACTCTTAATGATGGTTATAAGCTCTCTGCTGTGTAAATAGGCATTTCGAGGTCAATCAAGTTTATAAAAGCCTCAAGTTTATTTGGCCATATGGTTATTTTATCTTTTCCTCATAAAACTTCTTATGCTAAAATAAGTAAGTAGGTATTCACTTATCTAGTGACATTTATGGAGACAACAGATCTTACAGGTGAGCCAGCAAAGCATCAGTAGTGATTACCTAATTTTCTATTCCATTGAGAATAAATTCTCATTTCCAAGAGATCCTAGAATAAAAGATTAAACTAAATATGACTGCTTAAACTCCTGCAACCCAATAATTCTTTAAAGGGCTGAGAAGTAAAACATCTGTCTAAGGAGAAGCAATATACAGTCTACTGGTAATTGTGTTACCCTTTAAATAAAAAGGACATAAACTGCGTTTGAGATCACACCTCATGTCTCAAAGTGTATGTATACTAATCCCATAGGGAAGTCAAAAACTGAGCTGAACTGAAAGAAGTGCTTCAACTCTGGTTTGGCATTGCACATATGGGTGACAGAGAGAAGAGAGAAAGAGAGATGAGTGTGTGCGCACACACACACGGAGGGAGGGAGGGAGGGAGGGAGGGAAAGAGGGAGAGGAGAAACACGGTGTGAGCAAGCAAGCAAGCTAACATGTACTTGCACTAAGAAGGGAGTGCCACAGAAGAAGGTGCATTATAGGAAGATTAGAAAAGCACTTTGGGGAAAGAGGGAGAGGAGAAACACGGTGTGAGCAAGCAAGCAAGCTAACATGTATCTGCACTAAGAAGGGAGTGCCACAGAAGAAGGTGCATTATAGGAAGATTAGAAAAGCACTTTGCTCCTCAAAATGAGAATTATTCCTAAAAAGAGAGGTAGTAGATTTGGGTTTTTTTTTATAAAGTTGTTTTAATATGTGCTTACTACTGTCTAACTACGTCAAGTTTAGATGGATGGCTATGAAAAAGAAAATATAACATCATTAGAATTACAGGTAAGACAAGGGGAAACCCAAAGTACAGACAAGAACACAGAAAAATTTTAAGAGAGTACAGATGTCATGACATTTATTAAAAGGCATGCTACAATGCTATACTTGTTAGGAAAAGAGTAGAGATATCAAGTAATAGTCAGCAAATATACAAACTGAATGAAAATGTAATATATTGTAGTGTACAGAAGCTTAAATTAACCATGCACTACGCATTTAGAAAATATGGTTTTTAATATTTTATCTTCTCTTTGTATTTATAACATAATTCACTTCAACAATCACAGAGTCCTCTTCTTCCAATGCCACAAACTGTGTTACAAATGAAAGCTGGTACTGCTGCTTATCAAAATATACAAGACAATTGATGTTTCATATAAAATCACTTTATATGTTAACATGTTCCCAAAAACCTGTTTTTTTTTCTTTTTTGGTCTGGTTAAAAAAAATGTTGTTACAAATATTTACAGCATTTTCTTCTGTAGACGAACATTCTTACAAACTGAAATAGGGAATTTTATGAACAGACCACGTAACACACGTAAAATATGAAACAATGTCAGCGGCTCCTAGCTGTGCTATTTTTTTCCTTAAATACAGTACTGAAAATGCCCATCAAACTCTTGTCATCCTAATCCATTCTGCTCACACTTAAACTCCCATTTTCTCTAAGTAGTCTATTCACCAATAAGAAATAGAAAGTAAAGGCCGCTCTGCACTGGGTCTTCTTTCAGAAAGGAGCTTGGGGAAAATGCTTCAGAGAGGAGTTAAAACCAGAACAGTCAGTCTTTGGTCAGAGCAGTGAGGTGACATTCTGATGCAAAACTTGGCTTGGTCAGCAATCTTTATAATTAGTACTTTCTGGATGTGAGACAAATTTTTAAAAGATCTGAGTAACAGTGGTAAGGGAAAAAAGGCCAGAGTATGATTTTTTTAATGACATAAAAACCAACTAATTAAATACTTGTTATTACAACTACTACATAGATCCAAGAACAGAAAGTATACAACAACAACAAAAAAATCTGTTGACAGTGCTGATTTAAGCTTACCATAAGCAGCATTCAATCATGACTATTATCACCAAGGTCACTGGACCAGACAAATATCCCTGTTCTCTGGAACATATGCCTCAGGTTACAAAAACTAAGGTGACTACCACAAACATTCAGAGCAGCTGTTCTTGGACCTGCACAATGCTATAATGAATATTATGTGATAAAGGCAAAAGTGTAACTGAGACTCTATATATACAGTTACAATTCATTGTTTGTATGAATAGTTTGTGGGACAACATTCTTTTAAAACTATATAGTACATATTTCCTGAAAACCAGAATACTGATGCTACCTTAGTCTCAAATAGGAAGAAAAGGTCAATTAAGACTACTGAAGAAGGCACATAAACTTTGGTCCTGTTTTATTTTTCTCCCTCCTATAAAATCCCCCAAACTAAAATTTTAGTAATTTTCTATTTTTTAAACTATTAACAAGTAGCTGTTAGAATATGCTCAGAAAAAAGATTGCAAGTAAGTCTTGTGGATAATAACACAACTTTCAGAAGACAGCTGAGTTACATTTTAAAATTTTGTACAGTCAGAATTATATTTCATTTAGCACAATAGTAGAATATTTTAAGTCTGGCAGTTTTATTCTTGTTGACAGCAGATCAAGACAAAGGAAAGATAATAACACAACTTTCAGAAGACAGCTGAGTTACATTTTAAAATTTTGTACAGTCAGAATTATATTTCATTTAGCACGATAGTAGAATATTTTAAGTCTGGCAGTTTTATTCTTGTTGACAGCAGATCAAGACAAAGGAAAGGCTAAAAAAAATGCTTTATACATAGTCATGCTGTCTCTTTTTGGTTTTAAAAATAGCAGTACACATTAAGTTTTTTAAGAGATAAGCTTACAGTTTGGCAAACTTTGGGATTTTGAGTAAATCACTAGGGGTAAAAAGACACATGTTTCTGAGTTTATCGTTTTTTGCCCAAAAATATATGGGAACAGAAGAAATATACTCAATAGATATACATTCCTGACTAATGACATAGAAACTTTGAAAAGTTTCTATGAAATTGAACAGATATTCATAAGATCTACTTCTTATCAACTGAAGCAGAATCTAGGATCATCATACCAGGTGGTGCCAAAGATGTCCTTGATCCCATAAGGAATTAGGTAGACAGAAATTGTGTATCTAAAGACTGCGAGTTCTGCAACATTCAATAGCAAAATCAGGAACATCACTTCAAATAACTGATTATAATATTTAGTCTTAAACAAAAGGATTTATGGCATTCTGTAGGAGCTACTAGGTAATTCTGATACCCTACAGTAAGTTATCAATTAAGATAGTGGGTCATTTTTCTATTTGTATCTTACACAAAACACATTACCACTATGCAAGTTATTCAAATCTCAAAGTAAAACATCTTGGCATAGATTGCTACTGTTAAACATGTACTGCTATCTTTTAAAGTCCTGAATATATATACTTTGTGTAAAAGTCAAGACACCTTGAAAAGTGATAAGACAATACTCCTTAAAATAAGGTAAATAAACTTAAAAATAGTATACTATGACAGATCAACAGCAAAAATAAATCATTGCTTATTAGATATCAAATAAATGCATGCCAAAACAAAAATACACAGATCTAGTTTTTCCACCACTCTTGATATTTTTTAATCTTTTTACAAAAACTATGCCAACACAAATTCTGTAGACCTCAATAATTCAAACAAGCAAATAGCTCAACATGGAAAATATCCATGTGCTACAGCTAATTTAGACACAAACTGATGGTTTCAAACATGCTATTTTAAAATAAGAACATCTCACTTTTCCAATCTTAATTTGGTTAGTATTTTTTGTCAATAAATTAAAATGTATGTAATGTGCATATGTATACACAATATTAGAAGAGTGTATGTATATACATACACTTATCTACACACACACACACACACACACACACACACACACACACACACACACACACACACACTACACAAATACCTGAAAAGAATTCAAATGTTCTCTCTCAAATTAAAGGCCATTCCCTACTTCAAAATTACATTCAACACCATTAAGATCTCCAGTCTATCAGTAACTGTTGCTACACTTATGCTGATTGTTAAGAGAATCATGAATTAATAAATTACACAGCAATTCCCAACTTAAAGCAAAGGAAATAATCCAATTTAACATGCCACTGAAAATTATAATAGTGCCTGTGTAGAAGGAAAATAAGGGCAAACTTTGAGAGATTTCTTAAATTTTTTTCTAACCCCCTCACCCCGTATTTAGATAAAAATATTTCGTAGGCAGAAAAAAAACACAACTAGGTAAACGATTATACCTATCTATTCAGCCAATAGTAACTGATCCATTCGAAAGGTCCCAACTTAGTATCCTGTTCTACCAACTAACTGTTGCTCAGTGTTGAGTGAATTCTGCTTTTTATACAACCTGTAACATCTCTTGCAGTCTCTATTTTTTTTTGTAAAAACCTCCCGATGTTCAAAATTCATGGCTGGAATTAGCAAAGTGGTTGAGATATTCTTTTAAAATTTGAGATGAGCTACTTTGAGAATGCGAAAAGTGCAAAAGGGTGGACAAAAATGATCCTTTTGACAAATTCTGCTTTAGAAAAATCTGATCAAGCATTGAAGGAATAACTAGCAAAAGCAAAAGTATCTTATTAAAAAGAAACGATTTTTCATTATATAATCACTTAAGCAACATTAAAATGTACTCTTACGTTCAACCAAAGAGAGAGAGAAGGACAGAGTACAAGAAATAACCGATCTTCTCACACTCTAAACATGTGGGCACTCAGTAATGAAGTTACATTAACAAAGAAAAGCAAGTTTTCACTTGAGTATTGAGAAAAACCAAGTAATCCTGAGACAAATTCTGATGGGTGATGAAGATGAAACTAAGACTGCATTGTATATCCCCAAACTAGTATGCAAAAACTGGCAATAACTTATCAGTCACAACGTAAAGAGGCCTACAAGTGTGCACTGAGTAATTCCCCAAATCATTCACTCCTTCTCATCTCTGCACTGAAGCACCAAAATTTGAATAAAAACCATTAGTTATAAGAAACCACTTAAAACTGCAATGAAAAAAACTTTTAAATTCTTACCAAAACAGGGAAAGAAAAAAAAAAAACACTCACCAAGTCCACAATATAGCTTTCAAGATATTTAGATAAAACTCTAACCTACTGTATCTTAAGCACATAATAAGGCACATAATAAGAAATTAAGTAAATACACAGTAATTCTGAATAAGTATTAGAGATTATAGTGGTACAAAAACCCCTTGAGATTAATTTTTTCTAAAAGAAGACCTTACCAAAAATAACTTTTAAAAAATCTGTCAAACCATATGATAGACCTGAATATTTTCCTTAAGACTGTAAACTTTTTTTCCTGAAAACAATTATAAAAAAGTAGTTTATAAGTAGAATTATTTTTCTTTTAAAATTTTCCACGGTGATATTATACTATGATGTGTTATTCTGAAATTTAAAATGGGATTTTTCCTAATAAAATTATTAATTATTTTGACATCTTAACAGATCCTGGTTGGATTCCACTTCATTTCCCTGGGGAGAGTCAAGACACTTCATTTTTCCAAATAGCCTTAAAAAGCTAAAAGACAGGTATTATTCAAAGGAGTGTCTAATAGTGAGAAAAAAGATATCATTGAAAGAAAACATGCAAGTTTATAAAACTGCTTCCAGTGCAACTCAATGTGTTTATGTATATTAACCATCAATATATGGCAAATAT
Source organism: Galeopterus variegatus (assembly GCF_000696425.1). Lineage (NCBI taxonomy): Eukaryota > Metazoa > Chordata > Mammalia > Dermoptera > Cynocephalidae > Galeopterus > Galeopterus variegatus. Next base: position 183,031 of record NW_007729697.1, read on the forward strand.
TTGATGTAATTTATAACTGAACATAATTTCCTACAGGGGTCAAACTTCTGAATCATTAAGCTAAAAACTTGGCCATACTTACATTAAGTAATAAGTCCATATGTTTACATTTTTCAAAGTACAAAGGAGTTTAGAAATGTTGTATAAGGCTGATCTGGACCCAAACTTAAAGAAATTTCATTCTCTCAAAATCTAATTTAATACAGGGAGGTAAATTATTGAAAAAATATTTTTTCCTGCAGGTTATTTTCATAGAAACCATGGTACAAAGAAAAAACAAAACTTTGATCACATACTGGCAGGGGAAAAAAAGAATGTCTCCTGATTTTTTGAATATACTTAAATATCAAACTCAGAAAGTTATTTTTGTGAAAGAGGCAGAATTGGTCTTGAGCTGCTTCAGTCTATGTCTGAAGGTTTTACTAAAATTATGGTCCAGTTTTAGGAGAAAAATTCACAGAAAAGTCAGATTGTAGATTTTGAGAAGGAAACTCTGAGGTGATGATTTTCTCCTAGGTCATGGTTATGAAGCTCAATGAGGGCCTGGATTGCTTCTTCCACAGATCCCAACTGAATGAGCGCCATTTTGCGATCTTTCCTGAAAAATGTATAAGAAATATAAAATGTATTTAGGATTTATTTTGCTTCCAAATCTCCTCCCCCACATCATATTTCACTGAACTACCTTAAAATTTGCATACTATAATAAATAATGTTAATGTATTTCTTGAAAGAAAGGACTTACTGAAAGAATTTAAAAGCCTTCACTGAACATCCAGCTTCTATGAAAAGGTTCTTCAAAGCATCCATTGTAACAGAAGGGCTGTGAAAACATCACAGAGAGTCAACTACCTTAGCCCCAATTCTCAAATGAAGCACAGATTAACTTTTACAATCATCAAAGCTCTAGAATATTTTATATTTTATGTAAAGAAGACATGACTGGAAGTGCCCTGAAAGATGTTCAAAATTGACACACACACATCACCCAACAATGGAATTTTGTCTCGATCTTTGCAGAACACATGAGCATGTATATAAAGGGCAAGAAAATCTTTCTATATTTATTTCAAAGTGGTTATTAGTCATACCACTGGCTTCAGTAATTACCTCTGCTACTGCCAAAGTTACTATGTTAGCTCTGATTTGTCTTCCACCAGCCAGAGTTCTACATTTTCAACTGCTTTCAAGGTAATTCTGAATGTGTGTATGTGGCACCCAGGCTCTAAGATGGCCTTGGGTATTCCCCTCCCATAATGAATAGAGATGTCCTCTGTAACCCTGAGGATATTGTAGAAATGACATTATGTGACTTTTGTGGCACTTTGTCCTCCCTTGAATCATCAGCATTGGAAGAAACCAGCTCCCATTTCATGAGGACAGTCCCGTGAAATCCTTGTTGGAAGAAACTGAGGCTTTTTTTTTTTTTTTTTGTCTTTTTTGTCTTTTTCCGTGTCCAGCAACGGATCGCAACCCTCAGTGTTGCCCCCGCACCGGACCGGGGACCGGCAACGGGACCGCAACCCTCGGCGCGTTGCTCCCGCACCTCGCTCAGCCAGTGAGCAGGAACTGGTCCGTATGTGGGATCCGAACCCTCCGGCCGGAGCGCTGCCGCGCTTCCCAAGCGGCGCACTATCCAGTGCGCCACTGGGCCGGCCCTGAGGCCTCTTTTAACAACCAGGTACATGAGTGAGCCGCCATGGAAGTAGATCCTCTAGCTCTAGTTAAAGCGTTCAGATGATTGCATCTGCGTCCAGCATCTTGACTGCAAACTTAAGAGGGACTCTCAGCCAAAACCACTCAGCTAAGCCACTTCTGGATTCCTGACCCACAGAAACAGTATAAGATAACAAACATTTGCTACTGTGTTAAACTGTTACATTTGGGGTGATCTGTTACAAGACAGTAATAACTAATACAGTGGTCTATCAGATGAGAGTCAACTGACTAAGAGCAGACTCCTCATCTTCTCAAAACTGCCAACAAGGACGGTGTAGTAGAACAATCGCTGGCTTTGCAAGGAGATCTGAGTTCATATTCTATGCCTCAATCACATGTTTTATCACTTTGAGTAAGTTAATTAACCTGAGTCTGTTTCATTAATAAAATTAAACTAATAACCTTACTTAAAAGATTATTACGGATTTGAACTGGCCAGCTGCCAGCCACAAAAAAAAAAAAGATTATTATGCATAAAGTCAGAATGTGAAATAGTGGTTACCAGGGGGCTGGGAATTGGGGAATAATGGGGAGTTATTGCTTAATGGGTATATAGTTTCAGTGTGGGATGACAAAAAGATTCTGCAAATAGAGTTGATGGTTGCACAAATAATGTGAATGTACTTAATGTGAATATACTCTGCACTGTACACTTAAAAATGGTTAAAGGTAAATTTTAAGGTATGTATATATATATATATTTTTTTCCTTTTTGTCTTTTTTCGTGTCCAGCAACGGATCGCAACCCTCAGTGTCGCGCCCGTACCGGACTGGGACCGGCAACGGGATCGCAACCCTCGGTGCTGTGCCCACACCTCACTCAGCCAGTGAGCGGGAACCAATCTGTATGTGGGATCCGAACCCTCGGCGGGAGCGCCACCACGCTCCCAAGCGGCTCTCTCAACAACAGCAATAGAAAATTTTAGTCCTTGAAAGTGCCTTGGTAAAAACAGACGTAGAATTATGCTACCTGAAATAAGGCAGTCACAAAAAGACAAATTCCACGTGACTCCATTTATACGAGATACCTGGAATCGTCAAATTCATAGACAGAAAGTCAAATGGTGGTTGCCAGGGGCTGGGGAGAGGAGCTGAGGAATTATTGCTTAATGGGTATGGGGTTTCAGTTTTGCAAGATGAAAACAGTTCTGGTTGCAAACAATGTGAATGCACTTAACCCTACCGAACTGTACACTTAAAATGGTTAAGATGGTAAATTTTATGTTATGTATATTTTACCACAATTTTTAAAAAAAGGTTTTTATGGAAATAAATGAGGCAATAAATGTAAAGCACCAGCATAGTGCCCAGAACTTGGAATATGGTTCGAAAAATATTAATGTCCTTTCCTCTTCTACCTACATGTAGGTTGCAACTGGCGACCAGCTCCTACATAATGTGTTGTATTTAAGAAGCTAACAAATACAGGCACCTGCCTCAGTTTCTAATTGTTTCCCATATACCCTACTCCTAGTGATGAGCTGCTAAATTTCTAGATCCAAGTAATATACATTTTTTTCTCAAGTGACTCCTCCAGTTTCCTAGCTGACATGAAGTTTGATCCATTGCCCAATTCAGATTCAAGGTTTCTCCACGTAGCCTAGCAGAGAGGTTGGGCATTCAACACTATTTTGAATAATTATTTTCTATTTTCATTCTCATTCTCAATAATGTTCCAGAATTTACCCTTCTCTCTCTCCTCAGTCTATAAATTTTTACACACACACACTCCACAGTTTTTACCTCCTCCTTTCCAATGTTTATCCCCCTTCATGCATTATTTTAAATTATATAAAATTGCCATTCTTGTAGACCAAGGATATCAAGAATTAGCACAGGGGTTAACAGTTTTTCTTTAATAGGCCAGATAATAAATACAGTAGGCTCTGTGGGCCATATAGTCTCTTGCAACTATTAAGCTTTACTATTGCAGCTCAAAAGCACCCATAGATAATATGTTAATGAGTAAGTAAAACTGTGTTGCCTGAAACTTTATTTATGAAAGGTGAAATCTGAAGTTTTTCTTGTTGGCTGGCCAGTATAGGGATCCAACTCTGGACCTTGGTGTTATCAGAACCACACTCTAAACAACTGAGCTAACCAGCCAGCCCTGAAATTAGAATTTTTATAGAATTTTCTCATATGACAAAATATTTTTCTTTTGCTTTTTTTCCCTACCATTTTAAGATTAAAAATTATTCTTAGCTCACAGATATCCAAAAATACCCATGGGTTGTAGTTTGTCAATCTCTGGGTTAGAAAAGATCTAAAGAACACACTCAATACAACAAGGGTTAATAAACAGATCTGTAGAGTGGTCACAGGGAAATAACTTTTAGCTTTTAAGTAATTATTATATATATAGCTTTGCAGCTGACAGATAAAAAGTACAGAATTAATTTTTACCAAATTCTTAGATACATAAATTACTTGATTTTGCTACAGTGGCTACTTCAGAGTTGTTACTTCTGCAAAGGAATGAACAGAATATTTCTGTTTACACTTATTTTTATGATCTTTATTTTCCACTTTTTTATTTTTATTTATTTATTTATTTTTGTCTTTTTGTCTTTTTCCGTGCCCGGCAACGGATCGCAACCCTCAGTGTTGCCCCC
>NW_007729697.1:188323-204506 GCF_000696425.1 Galeopterus variegatus
GGCGGGAGCGCCGCCGAGCTTCCCAAGCGGCGCACTATCCAGTGCGCCACCGGGCCGGCCCACTTTTTTATTTTTTACACTTATTTTATAACTGAAAGGTAATTAGCTGCTAATTTCTATTTGGAAAGAAAATTTTAAAACATGACTATCTCTCCATTTTGGACTGTATGACTGGAGAGATGACCTTCTGAAAGCATGATGGCAAATAAATTATCTTACAAAAAATTGGTGATCTGGGCCGGCCCGGTGGCGCACTGCTACAGTGCGCCGCTTGGGAGCGTGGCGGCGCTCCCGCCGAGGGTTCAGATCCCATATACAGACCGGCCGCAACACCGAGGGTTGCGATCCCGTTGCCGGTCCCGGCCCGGTACGGGCGTGACACTGAGGGTTGCGATCCATTGCCAGTCACGAAAAAAGACAAAAAGGAAAAAAAAAAAAAATTGGTGATCAAGACAACTGCTAAATAAGAATAATTTCACAGTTTTTAATCTATTAAACCATACACTATAGATTATTAATCACCTAAGTAAACAACTTATTAGGTACATACGGAATGTTGGAAAGATGCAGAGTGGCTGATGGTGGAAAGATATTCTGGAAGTTTTTAGAGCCAGGTTTTTTAAAACGATGCAAAGGACTATTGCTGAAATCCTTAGTCAGACCTTGGTCTTCTTGTCCCTCTCGAGGAAGTTGAACTGCTTGATGTTTAGACAGGGTCGCACGAAGTACTTTTCCATAAAGTCTCTGACCACTTAGATGGTTCATTGCTAGAATATAGGAAGAAAATAAGGAAAGTTTGGGTATTAAGATAGATTCTCAGTAATATTTATCTAAATCATCATAAATTATTTTTACTTAGTAATTTAAAATTATATTGTCTAGCTGGCCAGTTAGCTCAGTTGGTTAGAGCATGGTACTGATTACATCAAGGTCCGGGGTTCAATGCCTGCACTGGCCAGAAAAAATAAAATAAAATAAAATTATATTGTCAGTTTGAGGGTTAAAAGGATTTGAAATCCAAAAACTCTCAAGAAAATGTATTAAATGACTTCATTTTACCATAATAAAAGCAATTTTTAATAAAATAAATAACAAACCAACCAAACAAAAAATAACTATCTTCCCAGCAAAGTGCTATGAAATTCCAGAGTGCCTGGAACATAAGTGCTCAGGAAATGGTTACTGAATAAATTAGTTTTATCTCAAGCAAAGCATTTTTATAAGAAATCTGAATGGTAATATTTTAATAGACCATAACAGTGAGGCTGTAGAACAACACCTTCTTACACCATGAAAGGTAAATGCTGCCCAAACTTTTAAGGCACTCAACAGTCCTAGAAAACTTAACTTGGAAGGAGAATGAACAAAATAAAACAAAACAAGTCATGTTTATTAGTTTAAACAAGGGGAAAACCCTGGAGTCAAAGCTTTAAACATCAACAATATTTACAAGTAGATAAATGAACTTCTGACTTAAAAGAGTAATGAATATTTTTTAATCTTAAAATGTAAGCAGGTGCAATTAATGATAAAGACATTATCACAAGGAGGTATTCTTCTGTAAAATTATATTCCTACTAGCTATAAGTTTATTTTGAAGGAAAATTCACATAAAAAGGGGGCAGGTTATCATTATTATTATTAATTATTAGTACCTAGCTGAGCTTGATTTGCATCTGCCATCTGAACCAAGGCATTTTCTTTCTTATTAAACATAATCTTCACTCGATGTACATCACCATACACTCCTAATTAAAAACAAAACAAAACACTGTTTTTAATGCCCAATTGTGTAGTGTTTAATTAATTTTACTAATATATTTAAGGAAGGCTTCTTTTTTCATACTATATATTCTCCCTTGGCAATTTCATACATAAACTCCCAAATTTTTATCTCTTCCAAGTTCCAGATCTATTCATCTACCCCCCCTTTTTCACTTGAATGTCCCACAAACACTTCAAATTTAATAGTCCCAAACTCATTCACACCGGCCTTCCCCTCCCTACTTCCAGTGTTCACTAACTCTGTGGATTAATGGTACTGTTACCCACATAGTTGCCCAGTCAGACACCTGGGAGTGATCTGTAGACTCCTCCCTCTCCTTTAACCCTTGTGCCCAATCAATCACGAGCACCTGTTGATTCTATGACCTAAACACCTCTCACATTTGTCCACTTCTCTCCATCTTCACAACCATCAAAGCTATCATCACCATTTTATATTGGGACTACCAGAACAGCCTCCTAACCGATCTCACTACACTCTACTTTTCTATACTACTGTTTCCCAAAGTGAGTCCCAAATTCCAAAGGACAGGCAAAATGACTCATTGGGGTGTCAGAAGAAAATGATCAAGCTCTTATGTATACTGACCTGTTTATACAAACCAATATGGAAACACTACATTTTAAGAATTTTTAACATATGCACGAAAATAGAGGCAGGAGAATCTACAATGTGAATGGCATTCTCTCTCTTTTCCTTCCTTCATTGTACTGCCATATATTGCAGTTTATATGCTACAGGGAATCACTGACATTATAAAAGTAAGATCTTTCAGTAGTAGCATCATTTTCATACTTTGTAATGCAATGAGAGAATAACTATGATAATATTCAAGGCACACAAAGATGTACTGGTTATTTTGTGGGCAAGCACCTAAGGCAAGTGAATGTAGAAACAAACGACATTTTAAAAATTTTAAGCAAAAAGACAAGTATGCCAAATTTGCTGCCCTTTTCAGAAATGACAAGTGGGTGAAGACATTCTTTAAAAACTAAATGCAATTTGTTCTTCAGGGTGAATTTTCTTTAAATGAGTGAGAAACTACTATTAGAAAGAAACATACTATGGCTTAGAGAAGAGTCACATGAAAATGATTTTATTACTGAAAAGTACATAGACGTATAATTAATAAAAATTTTTACTGTGACTGCAAATGAGCATGACGGATTTCTCTGCGGTGATAGAAATGTTCTAAAATTGGACCATGATGATGGCTGCACAACTGTGACATGAAAATGATTTTATTACTGAAAAGTACATAGACGTATAATTAATAAAAATTTTTACTGTGACTGCAAATGAGCATGACTGATTTCTCTGCGGTGATAGAAATGTTCTAAAATTGGACCATGATGATGGCTGCACAACTGTGTAAATTTACTAAAAATCACTGAGTTGTACAACTAAAACAGATGAACAGTATGGTTGTAAATTACACTTCAAAAATGCTGTTAAAAAAACTACTGCCACTCAAAAAAAATTGGAAACAATTTTCTCTTATTTAAAAAATCTTACAAATGAACAGTACCAGTGGGTTTTTACCCCATTTGTTAAACATATTTAGATAAAACAGATTTCAAGATCCACTGATTTACAGGGGAAAAAATGGAACTTTCTAGATAAAATATAAGAAAAATTAGTGGATTAGACTAAAAAAATTAGTAAATTAATGAAGTAACATCAACAATGAGACACTTCCAGTTAGACTGCCTATTTTATGATGTATCTTTTTCAGTTACAACAACCATTAAGATCAAGTACTGTAATATAAATTTTAAAAAAAAATTTTTTTAAAGATCAAATACTATAATAATCAGCCCTTAGAATACCAAATCAAAATGAAAAACAAAGATATTTTTAAAATAATAAAGCATATTAAATCATATTTCTCACTAAATGTAAATATTTTTATGGGAAAAAGGTTTTCTGTCATTAATAAAAATCTTTAAAATACTGAGTACTGCTATTTCATTGCTCTCATATTTCTACACTTCTGTACATTTTATACTTTATATTATAATAAAACTGGGTACAATTTATAAATAATCACATATAAATTAGAAGTACATGCTAATTTTTTTCTTTTACTGAGGAAGGGATCTGTTAGAAAGTGTGGAGACTATTTTTGAAACTTGAATCTTATGCTACTTGCTTGCTTAAAGCTATTCAATGGTTTCCCATTGTTCCTAGGTTAAAACAAAACTCCTTAATATAGCTCACACAGCTCTTCATGACCTTGCCCCTACCCATCTGTGCAGCTTCAAAGTATCTCTCTCTTAGACTCCACTGGGCTTCCTTTACTTCCATGTACCAGGATCTCTCTCTCTCACTCCCTGCTAGTATCTGTGGAAAGACATTTACCTTCCCTTTCTGCCTGGCCGAGTCTTTCTCATTTTCCACAAGTCAGCTTAACTGTCATTCCTATTGATTCTCTCAATTAGATTAGGTCTCCCTGCTTTTTGCTCCCATTAAAACCTTTATTTCCTCTTTTATAAAACTTTATTGTAATTACTTACTAAGTCTTTACTCACTGCTCTATACTCAGTGTCAAACACATTACTCAGCACACATGGAGGTAATCAGTAAGTATTACTAAATGAATGAAATGTGCTCAATTAATATCTGCAGATAATATTAAAAACAGCAAAAATGAACTTACCAAATAGGATAAAAAGCCCATGTGGTGTGATAAGCTGTTTGAAAAGGATAACACAAAATATGAGCATCTGACTAAATAATTTAAGTAAAAACTTTAAATAAGTTTATTTATGATGTAATAATTACAGCTGATTTTGTTTAAAGTATGGATGATATGCTTCTCAATATACTAGTAACAAATTCTAATAAAAATTCTTAAAATAAACAAGTATTTTAATTTGAATACCACCTTAGGTCAGCAGCTACTACACATCCTCCTGAAAAACTATTTTCATGTAATACTTTTCAACTCACATCAGGATTGAGATTGGTGACAAGTAGAACAGAATTTCCTGGTATACCACTAGCTCCAGGAATGGCCATCCTTCCAGTGACAGCAGAGGAGGTGACTGTGAGAGGACCAAGAGCTCCAGGAACAGCTGGGACTGATAGACCTTTTAAAAACATCAAAAGCATTTCATATTCTAGTCGTCTGGAAAATTATAACACTAGATATAACTTAAGTAAATGAAAACAAAAACAAAAATATAGAAAAAAAGGTGTCAGCTTTAAATAAGTAAAAACTATGTTTTTTAACAGAATAGGTGGACTATTCACTTAATTATATGTATCGTTAGATCTATTGAAAATCATCAAAAATCTAAAATTTAAACCTCAACCATATCACTCTTTCCTTTTTAGTTAATTCCATCCTCTTTATCGAAAAAGCAGAATTGGAAGGTTAGGATATAAACATTGTTGCCAGAAAGCAACTACGTTGCAATTTAAGATAGTTACACTCAGGAATCAGCTAGAAGCTGGATACCTAGTATGTAGAAAAGGCTTAACACTATGCCATTCCCCTAATCAACCTCAGTGTTTTCTTTAGGCACCAACCATAAAGCAAAATTTTTTTCTTCTCCTTAAGTTATGATCAAATTCATTTTGTTTACTATTTGGGAAAGAATTGGAGTCATTATCCAAGTATTAATCAACTCTTCTATCCCTTAATTACCTCCAGTAGCTAAAGAGAAAAAATATATCCCCTGAAGTGAATGGCAGGCATACCCTTCTACGGTAATCTTCTGAACCCATTAATGACAAAGGATTTTCTGGAGAAATGTTTATTAATTCAAATATTTACTGACTACACACTATGTGTTGAGTGCTGTCCAAAGGCACTGAAGACACAAAGACACAGACCTGTTCAACCGGTAATCTTCTGAACCCATTAATGACAAAGGATTTTCTGGAGAAATGTTTATTAATTCAAATATTTACTGACTGCACACTATGTGTTGAGTGCTGTCCAAAGGCACTGAAGACACAAAGACACAGACCTGTTCAACACATAATTGATAAGCTTATTAGCAAAGACAGAAGTAGCTCATAAATTTTACAATCAACTAAAAAGGCAAATCTAAGATTATTTAATGTGCTCAGCCTATAGTTATCTGTGCCAATGTAAGGTATAAATGATGCAGAACATATAAGGAATTACTGGAGTTAAGAATGGAACCAGGGAGAATTATTTGTAAATAAAAGGAAGCTGTGCATCATGTGACTCTTGTCTATGGCTGATACACATAATGCTTTCATTGTAAATATGATAACATTTTCCATCTAGATAAGTTCCTAGAAAATACAGAACTTCATTGAAAAATCATGTCGAATTCGACTTTAAAAGAGTCACCTGTAGCTTGAGGAAATCCAATGGCTGGGGCAAATCCAGCAGCCCCCGCATATGGTGAAGAAATTATACCTGGTGCACCTAATGGAGAAGAGAAGCTAAAATAAATATACTACCATCTATAAATATGGTTATCAAAACAATATAAAATGGCTATATGAGAATATATTATTGATAAAAAGATTCTTTTACAGAGTAAAGATCTATTCAAAAGGTGGTCCCTAGTCTACAAGTAAAGAGCCTCTGTCACTTCCATAGGCTAACCCCTTTCAACTGGGTTCAAGGATCAAGAGTACAGCTTAGTTGTCAATTATTTTTAGACTAGGCTGAGATTCTTGCCCTTATTTAGGACAATATTTCTATATGAAAAATCACCACTCATTAAATCTTATTAAATCATTCTGTATCTATGGGTTACCACGCTGATAAAAAGAAATATGAGATAAGATCCATCCCCTTGAGAAGTTTACAAACTAAGTATGAATTGCAAGAGTCATAGCTGAGTGGTATAAATATAAAAGTACTGCAAGTGGACTAAGAAGAAGGGATCACAGAGGATTCATTGTTATTGATTGAAGGTTTCTCTGAAGGTCAAACTTGAGTTAGAGGCTGGCCAGTTAGCTAAGTTGGTTAGAGCTTAGTGTTATAACACCAAGGTCAAGGACTCAGATCCCCATACCAGCCAGTCACCAAAAAGAAAAAAAACAACAAAGAAAACTTCAGTTAGACTTTATGTAACTGAAAAACACAGTGCATACTGTGTACTAGATGCTAAAGAAATGCTGGTCTTCTTCCCTTTCCTTGAAGAAGCCTGGTGGCTGTGCATCATCAGCAAAAATCAAAGTTAGTTTTAATGGAGAAGTCAGTTCTAGTAGAAAAATAATTAATTTGGTATGAGGCATGTCAAGTTTGAGGTGATATTAAGACATTCAAACAGAAATGATAACAAGTAGAAATAAGGGGGGGGGCAAACTCAGACAAAATATTATAAGTAAACACAGATTTGCAAGTCATTTGTGTAGAAATAAATGTGAAAGCAATACAAATGACAACTCCACTAAAAATAGCACAAGAAACAAAGAGCTAGATACTGGGAGTATTAGTACATTTAAGCAGTAAAAAGGAAAAGGAATATCCTACAGAAAACAGAAAGTGAACAGCCTCAGAAATAGGAAAAAGATCAATGAATTATAGTACCTCAGGATATAGAGGAATAGAATATCAAAAGGGGAGAAGATGAGGATCATCAAAAGAGGTCACAGAGAATGAGAAATGAAAAAGGTAAACAACAGTTTTATAGAAATAGGGAAAAGTTAGGTTGCAAAAGTCAAAGGGGAGGGTTTTGTTTTTTTAATGATAGGGAGACAAGCACATTTACAGGCAGAAGTATATAGACTATATTTTCCAGAGGAGATAAAAGCTCATATAATTTTATGCTCTTCATTAAAGAGAATTATTTAACATAATCTGTTAAATACATAACTGTAATTTATTATAATAATTCAAGAAAATATAATCATAAGAGACTGCAGGAATAGAACTGAGAGAACTGAAAGTAAGTGAAAATGAAAAAATAAGAATAACTGACAGAATAATTGATGAAATAAGAGGGGAGTGAAATCCATGCAACAAGTATATACTGAAAGCATACTATGAGCTAACTAAGTATTCTCCTAGTGAGGAATCACTGAACAAAGCAGACAAGAATCTTTGTCCTGCTAAACGTACAAGATCACAGGTAAAATTAATCATTTTTACAACTATATTTAAGGCATAAAGGAATATTTAATAAAAAGACTCCAAGATAGATATGAGAAATTATGGAAATTTATGCTAGAAAATCTAATTAGTTAAACATAGAGATATGATAGAAACTGTATTAGTCTTGCCAAGTATTCACTTGCACCTTCTATATAACTCTGGCCACTTGTGACTTGCAGTGCCTTCTGTGGGAGCAGCATACATTTCTATGCAATTCACAACAGGCTTAATCATGTCATATGTTTTTGTCAAGAAAAAAAGAGAGAAACGACATATGCCACCTCTACACAGAAGCTTTAAGAGGCATTACAGGTTTACACCAGCTCAGTTATTCTTTATTCTCTTTCATAAGAATGACATGTCTCAAATAGGAGTGAGACCTTCAGCCTGGGCCCAAGATCAAAAAGACATGTGAAGGAAGGATGCAATAGTTGATTCACAACTGCTGCAAAGGCATATGAGAGAAATAAATGTTAACTGCTATAAACCACTTATTTGGAGAGTTCAGGGTGGGGGGTAGGAGTGAGACCTTCAGCCTGGGCCCAAGATCAAAAAGACATGTGAAGGAAGGATGCAATAGTTGATTCACAACTGCTGCAAAGGTATATGAGAGAAATAAATGTTAACTGCTATAAACCACTTATTTGGAGAGTTCAGGGTGGGGGGGAAGGAAAGAAAGAAGTAGTTTTTAAACACAGCAAAGTGACTAATACAGATGGCTATGGTGGCAGGGGGGGAGTAGGTTTTAGAGAAATGAAATACATTTTTGAGATAACTATCACAAAGCATTCAATAGAGATAAATAAAAGAAATAGCAAACAATTATCAAGGCTAAATTTTAAATAATCATTTCCATGTAAGACATGATTAATAAGAACATTGGTTAAAATTGGACAATAGAATTGTTTTAAAAGTTTCTATAAATCTACACTTCTCAAATGAGCAGAAATAGAAACATTTTAGCAAAGTAAACTGTTAGACAGTGAGTTAGTATCTTTATTTTATGAAGAAATTATACAAACCTCTAAAAAAAAAGGTTTAAGATTTGAATGACTAAGAATAGATATTTTACATTTGGAAAATGTACCACCATGATAGCAATCAGAAGAATACAAATTAATAGATAAGGAACATTTTTACCTATGAAATCAGTTTATCACAGTGTTATTTAAAATAGGAAAATCTTAAAGAAACTAGCTTAATGTCCAAATTAGAGAATGAATCGATAAATTGTGGTGAGACTCTAGTCAAAATATGAAGCCATGATATTAAAGAGTATGCACTATGAAAAATATAGCACAATTATAATTGTTCCAAAAAATTTGGATATAGTAGTTGAGTAGATAATATAGACTAACCTTACTGTAGAAAATGCCCAATGAAAGAGTATAAAAACCTAAAAGTTGATAGGATGATAAATAACCAGGCAAAAAGTCTAACCATCTGAAAATGAGCTATGGTTTGGTCAGCTTCATGGTGCAGTAGGCCAGGGGCAAATCACAGGGTTAACCGAAAGAGGGAAGTCAACAGGATACTCTCACGGCAAGGATCTATTAGTATAAGCCTAAATTAAACTACCCAATCGGCCAACTCCTCCCACCCTAAGAAGACTACAAGAGAAGTTTCCTTTGTATCTAGCAGACAAGGGAGAAAAGTCCCCGAAAAGTTCTAACCAAAAGGAAGCTCTCAAGCAAATTTGCAGCCCAAACTCACATTTCTTGGGAGCCCAAAGGAAAATTAATCAAGCTCTGAATTTAGGTTGAAATGATCACAAATGTAGAGCCTTTATTGTTGCAGACACATATATTCTCTTTGGAAAAACATACACCTTGATCCTAAGCCTCAAAGACCTCTCACAATTAATTCTCCAAGTAAAATGAGTAACTCATCCAAAAAAAAAGGGGGGGGGGCAGGCAGAAATATCTAAGCAGAACAACTGCAAAGATTTCTTCACTGAAATTAGCAGATAAAGATTTAAATAGCACATATGAAGAAATTTTTTAAATGCCAAACATACCCGTAGGGCAGGCAACACTTTTTAAAAAAAGAACCGAATAAAATTTCTAGAGATAAAAAACACAATTGTTGAAATTAAAAATTACTAAACAGACTTAACAAAAGATTAAACGAAGTTGAAGAAACCATTAGTGAACTGAAAGTTAGGGCCTAAGAAATTACTCAGAGACAAAGAAATGGAAAATATGAAAGAAAGTTTGAGATGCTGAGGATAGAATGAAAGTGTACAAAGTTCCAGAAAGAAGAGAAATGGTGGGAAGGGGAAATATATGAAAGGATAATTTCTAGAACCAATAAAAGATACCAGTCCATCAAATCAAGAAGCCCAAAGAGCTCTAATCAGAACAAATAAAAATAAATCTTTAAATAGATATATCATACTAAAACTGTAGGATACCAAAGGTGAGGAAAATACTAAAGAACAGCTAGAAAAAAAGAGCAGTAGTTAGGTTGACAGCTGACTTTCTAAGAGCAACGTGAAAACCAGAATACCATGGAAAGACATCTTAAACATACTTAAAGAAAAGTATCTGTCAACCTAGAACTCTATACTCAGGAAAAATACCTTTTAAAACAAATTAGACACATTTGTGGAGAAATAAAAATGCCAAATATATTATCATGGACCTTCCCTAAGTGAAATACTAAAGGATATCCTTCAGGCAGAACGTAAGTATTCCCAGATGGCATGTCTAAATTGCAAGAAGGAATAAAAAAACTAAAGATTTATATATTGTTTAATCTAAATGAATATTGATTGTATAAAACAATACAGTAGTCCCCTCTTATCAGTGAGGAATACGTTCCAAGACCCTCAGGGGATGCCTGAAACCACAGATAGTACCAAATCCAGTATAAACTGTGTTCTTTCCTATACATACATAACTGTAATAAAGTTTAATTTATAAATTAGGCACAGTAAGAGATTAACAGAAATAAATAATAAAATATAATAAAAGTTATGTGAATGTGGTTTCTCTGTTTCTCTAAATACTGTAATATTTCAGAATGTTGTTGACTATGGGTAACTGAAACTGCAGATAGCAAAACTATACTAATTGCAAGGTTACAATCAAGTAATTTAAAAATATAATAACAACATCGTGAGTCTTAGAAGGAGGTCAAAGGAGTTAGTGTCCTAAAATTCCCAAATTACTTAAGAAAAAGGTACAGCTATCTATTAAGATTTTTGGTAAAGTAAGTATAAAAATTAAAAATCCTAGAATAGAAAAGAAACAGTGTTAAACTTCACAACCAGTGGCAGAAAAACAGAGTAATAATAATTAAATATTATTAACAAATATTATTAATAAATTCAACAAATATTTTTAGCATGGATATTTTGTGTCAGACAGTAGGAAAAATTAATAAACTAAATAGACACTCCCCACCCCCAAAATCTGCTCTGATGAAGTTTAGCAGCGATGAAAACAGAATAAACAATACACATATAATACGCATAGTAAGTAAACTAATTGTATAGTATGTAAGAAGGGGACAATTATTATTTTTTTAAAAATTGAAGAGAGAGAATCAGGAGTACTGAGGGAGGGCTGGTAAAGATAGGTCAAAGAAGGGAGCATGAGAAAAATCTCTCTGAGGGTATCTGGGGGAAGTGCATGCCAGGCAGAGGGAATAACCAGTGAAATGATCTGGAAGTAGGAACATACTTAACACATTTAAGAAACAGCAAGGGTGTCCATATGGTAGGTAGGAGGAGGAAGTGGGGAAGCAGTAAAGGAGATATGTCAAAAAAAAAAAAAAAAAAAAAAAAAGGAAAAAGGGGGGGGGGGTGGTATAGAGCCTGTAATCCAATGTAAAGATGGTGCCATCTACTCCGAAAGAAACTGGAACCTTTCATGGATTGTCAGCATTAGAGTGAATGATTTAACTTACATTTCTTTTCTAATTTACATACAACAAGCTGCATATATATAACATATATGTACATACATATTATATGATGTATATCTTATATGTAGTATGTGATGAGTTTTGATATATACTTAAAATGTGTGAAACTATCATAACAATCAAGATAACAATTTCATTACTACCAAGAATGTTCTTATGTCCCTTTGCTATCCATCTCTCTCTCCAAACCTTGTCCCCAGGCAACTACTGATCTGTCACTATAGTCTGCATTTTATAGAAATACATATAAACAGAATCATACAATAGGTTCTTTTCAGCATACTTCCTTTGCCCTTATCAATAGTTTGTTCCTTTTTATTGCTGAGTAATATTTGATTGTACAGGCAGACATTTTTATTCATTCACCTCAGAGTATTCAGACATTTTAATCCATTCACCTTAGAATATTTCTAGACTTTGGCTATTACAAATAAGACTGCTATGAACATTTGTGTACAAGTATCTGTGTGCACATATGCCTTCATTTCTCTTGGGTAAATATTCAGGATAATGATCAGGTCATACTGCAAGTACACATTTAACTTTTTAAGAAACTGCCTGACTCTTCCAAAGTAGCTGTACCATTTTACATCGCCACCAATAGAGCATGGGAGTGAAAGATGATCTACATCCTTGGTACAGTGAGTCTTTTTAATTTTAGTTATTCTAATGGGCATGTGATAATATTTTACAGTGATTTTAATTTACATTTCTCTGATGACTAGTAATGCTGAACATCTTTTCGTGTGCTTATTACCATTCATCTCTTCAAATCTTTTGGTCATTTTTATGAGTTTATTTGTTTTTTTAATAAGTTATAATTGCTCTTTATATATTCCTGATATAATGAGTCTGATATATGTGTTGTGAATATTTTTCTTCAGGTCTGTGGCTTGCCTTTGGTTTTCTTTTTTTTTTTTAAATGACGACCGGTAAGGGGATCTTAACCCCTGATTTGGTGTTGTCAGCAGCATGCTCTCCCAAGTGAGCTAACCGACCATCCCTATATAGGGATCCAAACCCGTGGCCTTGGTGTTATCAGCACCACACTCTCCCAAGTGAGCCACAGGCAAGCCCCGCCTTTTGTTTTTCTTGATAGTATCTTTCAAACAGTGGTACTTTAAAATTTTGATATACAGTATATAAATTATTTCCTTTTACAGTTTATGCTTTTTGTGTTCTACCTAAGGAATCTCTTCATATCCTCAGGTTGCAAAGATTTTCTCCTATGTCATCTTCTGCAAATTTTACAGATTTAAGTTTTATATTAAGGACTAAGATCCATTTCAAGTTAACTTGTCAGTGTGGTGTCAGATAATGGCTAACAATTTTTTTTTTCCAGTACCAATATCCACTTGTACAAAAACCACTTGTTGAAAGATTTTCCTCTCCCTACTGAAATATGCTGGCACTTGTGTTAAAAATCAATTGACCACATGTCCTTCTGACATTACCAAACTGACTTGATTACTGCAGCTCTGTACTGTCTTAATTTTTTAAATTGCTTTGGCTATTCTAGATGCTTTCTTTTCCATTTCTCTACAAATTTTAAGTGCAGTCCACCTTACCAAAGCAAGAAATAAAAAATCCCAGAGATTAGATAAATGGACATAAACTAACATTATTTATAGATGATATTATTGAGTAAATTGATATGTGAAAAGAATCCACAGGCAATTATTGAAATTAATGAGTTTATCAAGGTTCTAAATATGAAATTAAGAAACAATGCTGCATTTCTATATCACCAACAGATAGAAAACAAAATTATGATAGTTCAAACTTACACTGCATTCATGCTAAGCATCATTTAAAACTCTTTATGTACATGAGCACATTTAATCTTCATCACAACTCTACCTGTTAAGTACTATTATTATGCTTATTTCACATATGAAGAAACAGAAGTGTAGAACAGTTAAGCAGTTTTCCCAAGTTTAACACAGATCAAAATAATAGGTCCAGAACTGAAATCGAAAAACTATGGTTCTTAACCACTATACTATGCCATGTAAAACACAATCAAAAGTAAAAAGCTCTTAGGAATATATCTAACCAAAAACATGCAAACCTTTATGGAGAAGTCACCAAACTTTACTGAAAAACTTTAAGGAACATTCAAATGAATGAAGGAGAGATGTACGATGTTCACAGACTGGAAGACTCTATTGTAAAAATGTAAAATGTCAATTATCTTCTAACTGATTTGCATATTCACTATAATCCCAGTCAAAAGCTCAATAGCTACTTTTTTTTTTTTTTTTAGGAACTTGATAAGCTTAGCCTAAAATTCATAAGAAGTGCAAATGGTCGAGAACTACCAAGATACTCTTGAAGAAGAATAAAGTAAGAAAAATTTTCTCTGTGGAGTATACCAACATTTATAAAGCAAATGTATTTCCCAGGGCCTAGTTTCTAAAGTCCTATAGTTTCAGCTACAACCTAACCTTTTAAAATTATAATGTTAACCTTGCAAAAGACAGGAAACTTTCCCCAGGCTAAAGTCTCTGATACAGATATAGAATTGTAACACAGCAAAGTTGCTGTCTCAAGGACAGACAAGTTACTTGATTGTTATGTAAACATACTAAAGAAATTGCAGTAGGGAAAGGAAATGTTTGCTAAGAACAAGCTTTTGTTGATAGATTGACTTAGTCTTTTGCAAATTGCATTATGGAATGTCACTTTACTATTTCACGGATTTTACCAGCTTCTATTGTTAAACTATACTTAGCCATAACTTCACTTATGTTCCTTTTCTGTAACTTCCTGGTCTGGAGAATAAATACAAGTAGAGAACCCCAGTTCGTGGTTAATTTCCCAAGGAGGAATGCCTCTCTCTAGAGGGTTCCAGGAAGTTAACCCCTTTGGGGTGTCTCACTGCTGAGAAGAAATGGGCTTTGAGTAATCCTTTTTGCATCTCTGTCATCCCATGTGAGGCAAAGCAACATTTCTCTACCAGATATTGAGACTTGTGGTAATGACAAAAGGAAAGACAACTAGACAAATGGAATAATGCTCAGAAAAATAAGTCAAGCAAATATTAAGCTCAAATTAGTGGTATGGGTTAGCAATTCCAAAACTATTTTTGTGTGTTTTAGGATTGAGCAAACAGGTAAATATGTTGAGGATAATGGAAATCAAATTGGTCATTCTTGAAGAAGAGAGTTACCAAGAGGATGCTGGGTTGGAAACAGGGCTATCAGTAAAAACATTTTTTAAAAAAGAGTGCACACACACACACACACAAGTAAAGGGGGCTGGCCAGTTAGCTCAGTTGGTTAGTGTGGTGCTGATAACACCAACGTCCAGGGTTCCATCCCTGTACTTGCCAGCCACCAAAAAAACAGATACACATTTATTAATCACACATATACATATATTTGAGTCATGTCCATTTAGAGCACTTAGAAACAATGATGCTACTGGCAATGAGCACATCTAATGCCTAAATATTGATTTTTAAATACCATTTCCCACTAAAAGAAACCAGGGCTCAATGGAGAAGTGGCTGATTCCAGGGCAAGGGCAGAGAAGGTAAAGAAGATCTGAAAAATCTTTTGCCAGAAAGTAAGGAAGTGCTCAAATGATGGGGGCATTTCAAAAGACCACAGAAGCCAGTGTGAAAGGGCTCCCACTGGCCAAATCTGGGACAATTTGAGCATAAAATGAAAAATCGATAGTAAGAAATTATAACCCATGGGATTAAATAACAATCTATGAGTCCGTACTGAAATAAATAAATAAGGCTGGTGATGGCAAAGAAAAAGTTCTTTCATTTTGTTTTTGTCTTTAGGTGGAAGAGGGATGGTTTATTATCTAGGCACAGGACAGGAACTTAAGTAACATGAATTTAGGGATCTACTCATACTTAGCACACCTTTTCCTTCTTGTCCTTCAGATATACGATATAGTAACCAACTTAAAGTAAAGCACATGTTGTTCACTTTTTAAAATCCACTTAGGTCTCATAATTGCTCTAATAGAGAAAGTGAATCATGCCATGATTCAAAGAATCTGTCCTTCACATAAACCTATGGGCGCACATTTAAAAATGACTTATTGTACATCTTTACATTTCTTAAGGCATGCACAATAGCATACATATGGAAAGGTTCTCAGAAGCATCACATCTTTTTGACACGGCCATCACAAGCACACTACATCAAAGAGACACACTGAAAGTCTGAGCTGTCCAACTACTGTTGCCCAGGAGCTCCTATGATTAATTACTTAGGATGGTGCGTCCATGTAGACAATGGACCAACTGCGTGGTTTATACATTGTTAAGAAAAAAGTTCTGGGCCGGCCCGGTGGCGCACTGGATAGTGCGCCGCTTGGGAAGCGCGGCGGCGCTCCCGTCCGAGGGTTCGGATCCC